>NC_044558.1:63923960-63948814 GCF_007565055.1 Rhinopithecus roxellana | reverse complement strand
AATCAATACAGGTATAAAATATAGATATAATAATATATGTATAAAGTATAGACATATAGATATAATAGATATCGGTATGAAATATAGACACATACAAAAGATATAGGTATAAAATATAGACATAACAGATATAATAGATAAAGGTATAAAATATAGACATAATAGATATAATAGATATAGGTATAAAATATTGACATAATAGATATATAGAAATAGGTATAAAATATACATAAGGGATATATAGATATAAAATATAGACATAATAGATATAAGAGAAGTATAAAATACAGATTAATAGATATACGTATAAAATATAGACATAATAGATATAATAGATATAGACAGATATCATAGATATAGGTATAAAATATAGGCATAATACATATAATAGATATAGTTATAAAATATAGATATAATAGGTAGAGGAATAAAATATAGACATAATAGATATAATAGATAGAGGTATAAATATAAACATAATAGATGTAATAGATAGAGGTATAAAATATAAACATAATCGATAGAATAGATTGAGGTATAAAATATAGACATAAGAGATATAATAGATAGAGGTATAAAATATAGAGAAAATGGATATAATAGATATGCTATAAATATATATATAGATATATATCTAAAAATCTATCTATTATAAAATCTATAATAAATCATATATATAAACTATATATAACCTATATATAAATCAATATATAAATCTATATAAAAAATCTATATATAAAAATATAGATATATAATTATATATCTATTACATAGATATAATGGATATAGGTATAACAGATAGTCATAATAGATATAATAGATAAGACATAATAGATTTAATAGATATTGGTATAAATATAGACATAATAGATAATATATAGGTATAAACTATAGACATAGTAGATATAATACATATAAGTATTAAATATAGACATAATAGATATATGTATAAAATATAGACATAATAGATAGAGGTATAAAATAACATAGTAGATATTAATATATAGTATAAAATATAGAATAATAGATATAGGTATGAAATATAGACATAATAGATATAATGGATATAGGTATAAAATAAAGCATAATAGACATAGGTTAAAATACAGACATAATAGAAATATATATAGTTATAAAATATAGACATAATAGAATAATATAGAGATAAAATATAGACATAATTGATATAATAGATATAAGATGAGGTATAGAAATATATAGACTATATATATAAGAGTATAAATTATAGACATATAGACATATAGATATAATATAATAATATAGACATAATAGATAGGTATAAAATATAGACATAATAGATATAATAGATATAGGTATCAAATATAAATGAAATAGATATAGGTATAAATTATAGATATAACAGATATATAGATATACGTATAAAATATAGACTTATATATATAGGTATAAAATGTAGACATTATAGATATAGTATAGGTATAAAATAGACATAATAGATATAATAGATAGAGGTATAAAATATAAACATAATAATTATGATAGATATAGGTGTAAAATATAGACATAATAGATATAGGTATAAAATATAGACATAATAGATATAATAGATATAGGTATAAAATAGAGACATAATAGATATAGGTATAAAACATGGACATAATAGATTAATAGATATAGGTATAAATAATAGACATATATATATAGATATAAAATATATACATAATAGATATAATAGAGGTATACAATATAGACCTAATAGATATAATAGACATAGGTATAAAATATAGACATAATAGATATAGGTATAAAACTTAGACATAATAGATATAATCGATATAGGTATAAAATATACACATAGTAGACATAATAGATATAGGTATAAAATATAGACATAATAGATATAATAGATATAGGTATAAAATATAGACATAATAGATATTGGTATAAAATATAGATATAATAGATATAGGTATAATACTTAGACATAATAGATATAATAGATATAGGTATAAAATATAGACATAATAGATATAGTAGATATAGGTATAAAAAATAGACATAATAGATATAATAGATGCAGTTTTAAAGTATAGACATAATAGATATAATAGATATAGGTATAAAATAAAGACATAATAGATACAGGTATAAAATACGCACATAATATATATAGTTATAAAATATAGACATAAAAGATATACCTATAAAATAGAGACATAACAGTTATAATAGATATAGGTATAAAATATAGACATAATAGATATAATAGATATAGGTATAAAATATAGACATAATAGATATAATAGATAGAAGTTTAAAATATAGAAATAATAGATATGATGGATATAGGTATAAAATATAGATATAATAGATATAGATATAAAATATAGATACAATAGATATAATAGATATAGGTGTAAAATATAGATATAATAGATATGGTTATAAAATATAGACATAATAGATATAATAGATATAGGTGTAAAATAAATACATAATACATAGGTATAAAATTTAGTCATAATAGATAAAATTGATATATGTTTAAAATATAGACATAATAGTTATAATAGATGGAGATAAAAATATAAACATAGTAGATATAATCCATATAGGTATTAAATGTAGACATAATAAATATAATAGATTATGGAAATAAAATAGAGACGTCATAGATATAATAGATATAGATATAAAATGTTAGACATAACAGATAATAGGATATACGGATAGAATATAGACATAATAGATATAATAGATATAGATATAAAATACACACAATATATATTTAGGTACACAACATAGACATAATAGATATAATAGATATAGGTATAAATATCACACATAGTAGACATAATAGATATAGGTATAAAATATAAACATAATAGATATAATACATATAGGTAAAAAATATAGACATAAGACGTATCATAGATATAGGTATAAAATATAGACACAATAGATATAATAGATATAGGTATAAAATATAGACATAATAGATATAGGAATACAATATAAAACATAATAGATATAATAAATGTAGGTATAAAATATAGACATAATAGATATAATAGATATAGGTATAAACGATAGAAATAATAGATATAATCGATACAGTTTTAAAGTATAGACATAATAGATATAATAGATATAGGTATGAATAAAGATATAATAGATATAGGTATAAAACACAGACATAATAGGTATAGTTTTAAATCAAAGACATAATAGATATAATAGATATAGGTATAAAATATAGACGTAATAGATATAATAGATATAGGTATCAATATAAATAAAATAGATATAGGTACAAATTATAGATATAACAGATAAAATAGATATACGTATAAAATATACACTCAATAGATATAGGTATAAAATGTAGACATTATAGGTATAATATAGGTATAAAATATAGACATAATAGATATAATAGAGGTATAAAATATAGACATAATAATTATAATAGATATAGGTATAAAGTATAGACATAATAAATATAGGTATAAAATATAGACATAATAGATATAATAGATATAGGTATAAAATAGAGACATAATAGATATAGGTATAAAATATGGACATAATAGATATAATAGATATAGGTATAAATATAGACATAATAGATATAGGTATAAAATATAGACATAATAGATATAATAGAGGTAAACAATATAGACCTAATAGATATAATAGACATAGGTATGAAATATAGACATAATAGATATAGGTATAAAACATAGACATAATAGATATAAAAGATATAGGTATAAAATATAGACATAATAGATATAATAGATATAGGTATAAAATATAGACATAATAGATATAATAGATATAGGTAGAAAATATAGACATAGTGGATATTGTTATAAAATACAGACATAATAGATACAATAGATGTACTTATAAAATATAGACATAAATGATATAACACATATAGGTAGAAAATATAGACATTATAGATATGGAATAAAATATAGACATAATAAATATAATAGATATAGGTATAAAATATAGACATAATAGATATTGGTATAAAATATAGACATAATAGATATAGGTATAATATTTAGACATAATAGATATAATAGATATAGGTATAAAATATAGACATAATAGTTATAGTAGATAAAGGTATAAAATATAGACATAATAGATATAATAGATGCAGTTTTAAAGTATAAACATAATAGATATAATAGATATAGGTATAAAATAAGACATAATAGATATAATAGATATAGGTATAAAATACAGACATAATAGATGTAATAGATACTGGTATAAAACATAGACATATTAGTTATAATAGATATAGATATAAAATATAGACAAAATAGATATAATAGATAAAGATACGAAATATAGACATAATAGATATAATAGATATTGTTATAAAAATAGACATAGTAGATATGGGTATAATATTTGGACATAATAGATATAATAGATATAGGTATAAAATGTAGACATAAAGATATAATAGATATACGTGTAAAATATACACAAACAGATATAATAGATATAGGTGTAAAATATAGACATAATAAATGAAGATATAAAATATAGACATAATATATATAATGGATATAGATATAAAATATAGACATAACATATACTTTTAAAATATAGACATAATAGATATAGATATAGGTATAAAATATAGACATATACATAGTTATAAAATATAGACATAATAGTTATAATAGGTATAGGTATAAAATATAGACATAATTGATATAGGTATAATATGCAGACATAATAGATATAATAGATATAGGTATAATATAGAGACATAATAGATATAATAGATATAGGTATAAAATATAGACTCAATAGATATAATAGATACAGGTAAATTTATAGATATAATAGATATAGGTATGAAATAAAGATATAATAGATATAATAGTTATATGTATAAAAAAAGATAAAACAGATAGAGGTATAAAACATAGACAATAGATATAATAAATATAGGTATAAAATATAGATATAATAGATATAATTATAAAATATAAATATAATACTTATAATTGATATAGGAAAAAATATAGATATAATGGATATAGGTATAAAATAGGGTTATAATAGGTATAAGTATAAAATATGGATATAAAAGATATAATAGTTATAGGCATAAAATATAGACATAATAGATATGATAGATATATGTATAAAATAGTGTATAATAGATATAATGGATACAGGTATCAAATATAGATATAATAGATATACCTATAAAATATAGATATAGTGGATATAATAGATATAGGCATAAAATGCAGACATAATAGATATAATAGATATAGGTATAAAATATAGACATAATAGATATAATAGATAAAGATGTAAAATATAGACATAATAGATATAATAGATACAGGTATAATATATAGACATAAGAGGTATAATAGATATAGGTATAAAATATAGACATAATAGATATAATACATAAAGGTATAAAATATAGATATAATAGATATAGGTATAAAGTATACATATAATAGATATAATAGATATACATATAAAATATAGATATAATTGATATAATTATAAAATATAAATCTGATAGATATAATAGATATAGGTATACAATATAGACATAATAGATATAGGTATAAAATATACACATAATTGATAAAGGTATAAAATATAGACATAATAGATATAGGTATAAATATAGACATAATAGATATAATAGATATAGGTATAAAATATAGATATAATAAATATCATAGATATAGGTGTAAAATATAGGCATAAGAGATATAATAGATATAGGTATAAAATATAGACTTAATAGATATAATAGATATAGGTATAAAATATAGACATAATAGATATAAGTATAAAATATAGACATAATAGATATAATAGATATAGGTATTAAATATAGACATAATAGATATAGGTATAAAATATAGACATAACAGATATAGGTATAAAAATACAGACATAATAGATATAGGTATACAATATAGACATAATAGATATAATATATATAGGTATAAAATATAGACTTAAGAGATATTGTTATACAATACAGACATAATAGATATAATATATAGGTATAAAATATAGACATAGTAGACATAATGGATATAGATATAAAATATAGACATAATAGATATAATAGATATAGGTAAAATATATAGGCATGATAGATATAATAGAGGTATAAAATATAGACATAATAGATATAATTGATAGAATTATAAAATATAGACATAATAGATATAATAGATAGAGGGATAAATTATAGACATAATAGATATAATAGATATAGGTATAAAATATAGACATCAGAGGTATAATAGATATAGGTATAATATATAGACATAATAGATATAATCGATATAGGTATAAGATATAGTCATAAGAGATATAGGTATAAAATATAAACATAATAGAAATAATAGATACAGGTAAAAAATATAGACATAAGAGATAGATATAGGTATAAAATATCGACATAATAAATATAATCGATACAGGTATAAAATATAGACTTAATAGATATAGGAATAAAATATAGACATAATTGAAATAGGTATAAAATATAGACATAATATATATAATAGATATAGGTAAAAAATATAGACATAATAGATATAATACATGTAAGTATAAAATATATACATAATAGATAAAATAGATATAGGTATAAAATATAGACATAATACATATAATTGATATGGGTATGAAATATAGATATAATAGATATAGGTATAACATATACACATAATATATATGATAGATATAGGTACAAAACATAGACATAATAGATAGAGGTATAAAATATAGACATAATAGATATAATAGATAGAGTTGTAAAATATAGACATAATAGATATAATAGATAGAGGTATAAAATATAGACATAATAGATATAATAGATATAGGTGTAAAATAGAGACATAATAGATATAATAGATACAGGTATAAAATATAGACATAATAGATATGATAGATATAGGCACAAAACATAGACATAATAGATACGTTAGATATAGGTATAAAATATAGACATAATCGATATAGATATCAAATATAGATATAATAGGTATAATAGATATAAGTATAAAATATAGATATAATAGATAAAATAGATAGAGGTATAAATATAGATATAATAGAAATATGTATAAAATATAGATATAATGGATATAATAGATATAGGTATAAAATATAGACATAATGGATACAATAGAGACAGAATATATATAATAGATATAGGTATAAAATACAGACATCATAGATATAATAGATAGAGAAATAAAATATAGACAAAATTGATATAATAGATAGAGGTAAAAATATAGACATCATAGATATAATAGAGGTATAAAATATAGACCTAAAAGATATAAGTGATAGAGGTATAAATTATAGACATAATAGATATTATAGATAGAGTTATAAAATGTAGACATAATAGATTTAACAGATATAGGTATAAAATATACACATAATAGATATCGGTATAAAATATAGACATAATAGATTTAATAGATATAGTTATAAAACATAGACATAATAGATATAATAGATATAGATATAAAATAAAAACATAATAAATATAATAGGTATAGGTATGAAATATAGACATAATAGATATAATAGATATGTCTATAAGATATAGACATAATAGATATAATAGATATGTCTATAAAATATAGACATAAGCTTCTTCTCCGAGAAAACACCAAATGGCGGATGACGCCAGTGCAGCGGGGTGGTCCGGAGGCCCTGGTGGCCCTGAGATGGGGAACCGCGGTGTCTTCCGCGGAGGTTTCGGCAGTGGCATCCGGGGCGCGGTCTTGGCCGTGGACGGGGTCGGGGCCGAGGCCGCGGAGCTCGCGGAGGCAAGGCCGAGGATGAGGAGTGGATGCCCGTCACCAAGCTGGGCCGCTTGGTCAAGGACATGAAGATCAAGTCCCTGGAGGAGATCTACCTCTTCTCTCTGCCCATTAAGGAATCTGAGATCATTGACTTTTTCTTGGGGGCCTCTCTCAAAGATGAGGTTTTGAAGATTATGCCGGTGCAGAAGCAGACCCGTGCTGGTCAGCGCACCAGGTTCAAGGCGTTTGTTGCTATCGGGGACTACAATGGCCACGTCGGCCTGGGTGTTAAGTGCTCCAAAGAGGTGGCCACCGCCATCCGTGGGGCCATCATCCTGACCAAACTCTCCATTGTCCCGGTGCGCAGAGGCTACTGGGGGAACAAGATCGGCAAGCCCCACACCGTCCCTTGCAAGGTGACAGGCCGCTGTGGCTCTGTGCTGGTGCGCCTCATCCCTGCACCCAGGGGCACTGGCATCGTCTCAGCGCCTGTGCCCAAGAAGCTGCTCATGATGGCTGGTATTGATGACTGCTACACCTCAGCCCAGGGCTGCACTGCCACCCTGGGCAACTTCGCCAAGGCCACCTTTGATGCCATCTCTAAGACCTACAGCTACCTGACCCCTGACCTGTGGAAGGAGACTGTCTTTACCAAGTCTACCTATCAGGAATTCACTGACCACCTTGTCAAGACCCACACCAGAGTCCCCGTGCAGCGGACCCAGGCTCCAGCTGTGGCTACAACATAGGCTTTTTATACAAGAAAAATAAAGTGAATTAAGCCTGTTAAAAAAAAAAAGATATAGACATAATAGATACAATAGATATAGGTATAAAATATAGACAGATACAATAGATATAGATATAAGATATAAACATAATAGATATAGGTATAAAATATAGACATATTAGATATAATTACTATAGGTATAAAATATAGACATAATAGATATAATAGATATAGGTATAAAATATAGACATCATAGATATAGATATAAAATATAGACAAAATAGATTTAAAAGATATCGGTATAAAATATAGACATAATAGATTTCATAGATATAGTTATAAAACATAGACATAATGGATATAATAGATATAGGTATAAAATATAGACATAATAGATAAAATATACGTATAAAATATAGACATAATAGATATAGGTATTAAATATAGACATAATAGAAATAAGGATAAAATATAGACATAATAGATATAATAGATATAGGTATCAAATATAGACATAATAATTATAATAGATATAGGTATAAAATAATAGATATAGGTACAAAGTATAGACATAATGGTTATAATAGATACAGGTATGAAATATAGACATAATAGATATAATAGGTATGGGTTTAAAATAAAGACGTAATTGATATAATAGATATAGGTATTAGATATAGACATAATAGATATAATAGATATAGGTATAAAATATAGACATAATAAATTTAATAGATATAGATATAAAACATTGATATAATAGATGTAATAGATATAGGTATAAAATACAGACACAGTAGATATAATAGATATTGGTATAAAATATAGACATAATAGATAGATAAAGATATAAAATATAGACATAATAGGTATAATAGATATAGGGATAAAATATGGATATAATAGATATAATATAGGTATAAAATATAGACAGAGTAGATATAATAGATATAGGAACGAAATATAGACATAATAGATATAATAGATATAGGTATAAAATATAGACAGAGTAGATATAATAGATATAGGTATAAAACATACACATAATAGATATCGGTATAAATTATAGACATAACAGATATAATACATATAGGTATGAAATATAGACATAACTGGTATAAAAATATAGGTATGAAATATAGACATAAGAGATATAGGTATAAAATATACACATAATAGATATAATAGATAGATGTATAAGATATAGACATAATAGATATAATAGATATAGGTATAAAATATCGACATAATAGTTATAATATATGTATAAGATATAGACATTATCGATATAATAGATATAGGTATAAAATATAGACATAATAGATATAATAGATATAGGTATAAAAATATAGACATAATAGATATAGGAATAAAATATAGACATAATTGAAATAGGTATAAAATATAGACAAAAAGGATATAAAACGTATAGGTATAAAATATAGACATAATAGATATAATAGATATATGTATAAGATGTAGACATAACCGATATAATAGATACAGGCTATAAAATATAGACATAATAGATATAATAGATATAGCTATGAAATACAGACATAATAGATGCAATAGATATAGGTATAAAATATAGACATGAAAGATGTAATAAATATAGGTATAAAATATAGACATAATAAATATAATAGATATAGGTATAAGTTATAGACATAATAGATATAATAGATATAGATATAAAATATAGACATAAAAGAAATAATAGGTATAGGTATGAAATATAGACATAATAGATAGATATATGGATAAGATATAGACAAAATAGATACAATAGATATAGGTATAAAATATAGACATAATAGATATAATAGATATAGATATAAAATATAGACATAATAGATATAGGTATTAAATATAGACATAGAAATAATGGAAATAAGTATTAAATATAGACATAATAGATATAATAGATATAGGTATCAAATACAGACATAATAATTATAATAGATATAGGTATAAAATATTGACATAATAGATATAGGTACAAAGTATAGACATAATGGTTATAATAGGTATAGGTATGAAATATAGACAGATATAATAGGTATGGGTTTAAAATTAAGACATAATAGATATAATAGATATAGGTATAAGATATAGACATAATAGATATAATAGATATAGGTATAAAATATAGACATAATAAATTTAAAAGATATAGGTATAAAACATTGATATAATAGATATAATAGATATAGGTATAAAATATAGACAGAGTAGATATAATAGATACAGGTATAAAATATAGACATAATAGATACCGGTATAAAATATAGACATAACAGATATAATAGATATAGGTATAAAATATAGACATAATTAGATATAATAGATATATGTATATGACATAGACATTATCGATATAATAGATATAGGTGTAAAATGTAGACATAATAGATATAATAGATATAGGTATAAAATATAGACATAATAGATATAAAAGATACAGGATTAAATATAGACATAATTGAAATAGGTATAATATATAGACAAAATGGATATAAAAGATGTAGGTATAAAATATAGACATAAAAGATATAATAGATATAGGTAAAAAATATAGACATAATAGATATCATAGACATATGTATAGGATGTAGACATCATCGATATAATAGATACAGGTTTAAAATATAGACATAATAGATATAATAGATATAGGTATGAAATATAGACATAATAGATACAATAGATATAGGCATAAAATATAGACATAATAGATATAATAAATATAGGTATAAAATATAGACATAATAAATATAATAGATATAGGTATAAGATATAGACATAAAAGATATAATAGATATAGATATCAAATATAGACATAATAGAAATAATAGGTATAGGTATGAAATATAGACATAATAGATATAGGTATAAAATATAGACATAATAGATTTAACAATTATAGGTATAAAATATAGACATAATGGATATAATAGATATAGGTAAAAATATAGACATAATAGATATAATACATAAAGGTATAAAATATAGACATAATAGATATAGGTATTAAATACAGACATAATAGATATAAAAGAAACAGGTATAAATATAGACATAATAGATATAGGTAGAAAATATAGACATAATAGATTTAATAGATATAGTTATAAAATATGGACATAATAGATATAATAGATATAGGTATAAAATATAGATATAGATATAATAGATATAGGTATCAAATATAAACATAATAGATATTACAGAGATGGGTATAAAATATAGAAGTAATAGATATAAAAGATATAGGTGTAAAATATAGACATAGTCGATATAATAGATATAGGTATAAAACATAGACATAATGGATAAAATAGATATAGTTATAAAATATAGACATTATATATAATATAGATATAAAATATAGACATAATAGATATAGGTATTAAATATAGACATAATAGAAATAATGGAAATAAGTATAAAATATAGACATAATAGATATAATAGATATAGATATCAAATATAGACATAATAATTATAATAGATATAGGTATAAAATATTGACATAATAGATATAAGTACAAAGTATAGACATAATGGTTATAATAGATATAGGTATGAAATATAGACATAATAGATATAATACGTATGGGTTTAAAATAAAGACATAATAGACATAATAGATATAGGTATAAGATATAGACATAATTGATATAATAGATATAGGTATAAATATAGACATAATAAATTAATATATATAGGTATAAAACATTGAAATAATAGATATAATAGATATAGGTATTAAATACAGATATAGTGGATATAATACATATTGGTATAAAATATAGACATTATGGATATAATAGATAAAGATATAAAATAGAGTCATAATAGATATAATAGATATAGGTATGAAATATAGACATAATAGATACAATAGATATACGTATAAAATATAGACATAATAGATATAATAAAGATAGGTATAAAATATAGACATAATAGATATAATAGATATAGGTATAAGATATAGACATAATAGATACAATAGATATAGTTATCAAATATAGACATAATAGATAGATAATAGGTATAGGTATGAAATATAGACATAATAGATATAATAGATATATGGATAAGATATAGACATAACAGATACAATACATATAGGTATAAAATATAGACATAATAGATATAATAGATATAGATATAAAATATAGACATAATAGATATAGGTATAAAATATAGACATAATAGATTTAACAATTTTAGGTATAAATTATAGACATAATGGATATAATAGATATTGGTATAAAATATACACATAATAGATATAGATATAGGAATTAAAATATAGACATAATTGAAATAGGTATAAAGTATACAAAAAATTGATATAAAAGATAGAGGTATAAAACATAGACATAATAGATATCGATATAAAATATAGACGTAATGGATATAATAGATTACGTATAAAATATAGACATAACTGGTATAAAATTGTAGGTATGTAATATAGACATAATAGATATAGGTATAAAATTATACGCATAATAGATATAATAGATATATGTAGAAGATACAGATATAATAGATATAATAGATATAGGTATGAAATACAGACATAATAGATATAATACATATAAGAATAAAATACAGACATAATGGAAATAGGTTTTAAATATAGACAAAATAGATATAAAAGATATAGGTATAAAATATAGACACAATATATATAATAGATATAGGTATAAAATGTAGACATAATAGATATAATAGATATAGGTATCAAATATAGACATAACAGATATAATAGATATAGGTATAAAATATAGATAATATAGATAAAATAGATATAGGTACAAAATATAGATATAATAGCTATAGGTATAAAAAACGGACATAAAAGATATAGGTATAACATATAGATATAATAGATATAATAGATATCGGTATAAAATATAGACATAATAGATATAATAGATATAGGTATAAAATATAGACATAATAGATAAAATAGATAAAGGTATAAAATATAGACATAATAGATATAGTTATAAAATACAGACAAATAGATGTAGGTATAAAATATAGACATCGATATAATCGATATAGGTATAAAATATAAACATAATAGATATAATAGAGATGGGTATAAAATATAAACGCAATAGATAAAATAGATATAGCTGTAAAATATACATTGTAGATATAACAGATATAGGTATAAAACAAAGACAAAATAGATATAGGTATAAAATACAGACAGATATAATAGATATAGGTATAAAATATAGACATAATGGATATAAAAAATATAGGTATAAAATATAGACATAATAGATATAATAGATATAGTTATGAAATATAGATATAATAGATATAGGTATTAAAAATAGACATAATAGATAAAATAGAAATCGGTATAAAATATAGACATAATAGATATAATAGATATAGGTATCAAATATAGACATAATAATTATAATAGATAAAGGTATAAATATAGACATAATAAATATACGTACAAAATATAGACTAATGGTTATAAGAGATATAGGTATGAAATATAGACATAATAGATATAATCGGTATAGGTTTAAAATAAAGACATAATAGATATAATAGATATAGGTTATAAGATATAGACATAATAGATATAATGGATATAGGTATAAAATATAGACATAATATTTTTAATAGATATAGGTATAAAAACATTGATACAGTAGATATAATTGATATAGGTATAAAATACATACATAGTAGATATAAAAGATATTGTTATAAAATATAGACATAATAGATTTAGTAGATATAGATATAAAATACAGACATAATAGATATAAGAGATACAGGTATAAAATATGGACATAATAGATATAATAGATATAGGTACAATGTATAGACAGAGTAGATATAATAGATAAAGGTATAAAATATAGACATAATAGATATCGGTATAAAATATAGACATAATAAATATAGGTATAAAATATAGACATAATAGATAAAATAGAATAGATATAAAATATAGACATAATACGATATAATAGATATAGGTTTAAAATATAGACATAATAGATATAATAGATATAGGTATAAAATATAGACATAATAGATAAATAGATAAAGGTATAAAATATAGACATAATAGATACAGTTATAAAATACAGACGAAAATAGATGTAGGTATAAAATATAGACATCGATATAATAGATATAGTATAAAATATAAACATAATAGATATAATAGAGATGGGTATAAAATATAAACGCAATAGATAAAATAGACATAGGTGTAAAATATACATTGTAGATATAACAGATATAGGTATAAAACAAAGGCAAAATAGATTAGGTATAAAACACAGACAGATATAATAGATATAGGTAAAAATATAGACATAATAGATATAAAAAATATAGGTATAAAATATAGACATAATAGATATAATAGATATAGTTATGAAATATAGATTAATATATATAGGTATTAAAAATAGACATAATAGATATAATAGAAAATCGGTATAAAATATAGACATAATAGATATAATAGATATAGGTATCAAATATAGACATAATTAATTAAATAGATAAAGGTATAAAATATAGACAAATAAATATACGTACTAAATATAGACATAATGGTTATAAGCGATATAGGTATGAATATAGACATAACAGATATAATCGGTATAGGTTTAAAATAAAGACATAATAGATATAATAGATATAGGTATAAGATATAGACATAATAGATATAATGGATATAGGTATAAAATATAGACATAATAGTTTAATAGATATAGGTAAAACATTGATACAGTAGATATAATTGATATAGGTAAAAATACATACATAGTAGATATAATAGATATTGTTATAAAATATAGACATAATAGATTTAGTAGATATAGATATAAAATACAGACATACTAGATATAAGAGATACAGGTATAAAATATGGACATAATAGACATAATAGATATAGGTACAATGTATAGACAGAGTAGATATAATAGATATAGTATAAAATATAGACCTAATAGATATCGGTATAAAATATAGACATAATAAATATAGGTATAAATATAGACTAATAGATATAATAGAAATAGATATAAATATAGACATAATAGATATAATAGATATAGGTTTAAAATGTAGACATAACTGGTATAAAATATAGGTATGAAATATAGACATAATAGATATATGTAGAAAATATACACATAATAGATATATAGATATATGTATAAGATATAGACAGAATAGATATAATAGATGTAGGTATAAAATATAGATATAATAGATATAATAGATATAGTTATTAAATACAGACATAATAGATATACTAGATATAAGAATAAAAATACAGACATAATGGAAATAGGTATAAAATATAGACAACATAGATATAAAAGATATAGGTTATAAAATATAGACATAATAGATATAATAAATATAGGTATAAAATATAGACATAATAGATATAATAGAAATATGTATAAGATATAGACATAAAAGATATAATAGAAATAGATATACAATATAGACATAATAGATATAATACGTATAGGTATGAAATATAGACCTAATAGATATAATAGATATTTGTATAAGATATATAATAATAGATACAATAGATATAGTTATAAATATAGACATAATAGATATAATAGTTATAGGAATGAATATAGACATAGCAGATGTAATAGATATAGGTATAAAATATGGATAAAATAGATATCGGTAGAAAATATAGTCATAATAGATATAACAGATATAGGAATAAAATATAGACATAATAGATATAATAGATTTAGGTATAAAATATAGACATAGTAGATATAATAGATATAGGTATAAAATATAGACAAACTAGAAATCGGTATAAAATATAGCCATAAGAGATATAATAGATATAGGTATAAAATATAGACATAATAGATATCGGTATAGAATATGGATATAATAGATATAGGTATAAAATATTGACATCATAGTTATATGTATAAAATACAGACATAATCGATACAGGTATAAAATATAAACATAATAGATATAATATATATAGTTATAAATATAGACATAGTAGATATTAGATATAGGTATTAAATATAGACATAGATATAATAGATAAGGTATAAAATATAAACATAATAGATATAATAGAGATGGGTATAACATATAGACGTAATAGATATAATAGATATAGGTGTAAAATATAGACATAGTAGATATAATAGAAATAGGTATACAATATACACTAATAGATATAATAGATATAGGGATAAAATATAGACAGATATAATAGATATAGATATAAAATATAGACATAATAGATATAATAGGTTTATGTATGAAATATAGACATAATAGATATAATAGATATATTTATAAGATGTAGACATAATAGATACAATAGATATAGGTATAAAATATAGACATAATCGAAAGAATAGATATAGGTATAAAATATAGACATAATAGACATAACAGATATAGGTATAAAATAAGGACATAATCGATATAATAGATATATGTATAAGATAGACATAATCGATATAATAGATATAGGCATATAATATAGACATAGTAGATATAATAGAAATAGGTATACAATATACACATAATAGATATAATAAATATAGGAATAAAATATAGACATGATTGAAATAGGTGTAAAATATAGACAAAACAGATATAAAAGATATAGGTATAAAATATAGACCTAATAGATAATAAAAAAACATAGGTATAAAATATAGACATAATGATATAATAGATATAGGTTAAAATATAGACATAATAGATATAATAAATATAGGTCTAAAATATAGATATGATAAATATAATAGATATAGGTACAAAATATAGACATAATACATATAGGTATAAAATATAGACATAATAGATATAATAGTTACAGTATTAAAATATAAACATAAAAGACATAGGTATAAAATTAGACACAATATATAGTAGATATAGGTATAAATGTAGACATAATAGATATAATAGATATAGGTATAAAATGTAGATACAGTAGATATAATAGATATCGGTATAAATATAAATATAATAGATATTATAGATATAGTTATAAAATATATATATAACAGGTATAATAGATATAATAGATATTGCCATAAAATACAGATATAATAGATAGAATAATATAGGTATAAAGTATAGATGTAATACATATAATAGATACAGGTATAAAATATAGACATAACAGATATAATAGATATAGATATAACAGATAGACATAATAGATAGGGGTAGAAAATATAGACATATTATAACAGTTATAGGTATAAAATGGACATAATAGATATAATATATATAGATATAAAATATAGACATAATAGATATAATAGTTTTAGGTATAAAATATAAAAATAATAGATATAGGTATAAAATATAGACATAATAGATTTAATAGATATAGTTTTAAAGACATAATAGATAATATAGGTATAAAATATAGACATAATAGATATAATCGATATAGGTATGAAATATAGACATAATACATATCGGTATAAAATGTAGATATAATAGATATAGGTATAAAATACAGACATAGATATAATAGATATAGGTATAAAATATAACATACTAGATATAATAGAGATGCGTACAAAATATAGACGTAATAGATATAACAGATATAAGTGTAAAATATAGACATAGTAGATATAATAGATATAGGAATAAAAATATAGACATAATAGATATAATAGATATCGCTATAAAATAGAGACATAATAGATATGGGTATAAAGTAAAGCATAATAGATATAATAGAAATAGGGTATAAAATATAGACATAAAAGATATAATAGATATAGATATCAAATATAGACATAATAATTATAATAGATGTAGGTATAAAATATAGACATAATAGATATAGGTATAAAATATAGACATAATGTTTATAATAGATATAGGTATGAAAATATAGACATAATAGATATAATAGGTATGGGTATAAAATACAGACATAATAGATATAATAGATATACATATAAAATATAGACATAACAGATATAGGTATAAATATAGACATTATAGATATAATATAGGTATAAAATATAGACATAATAGATATAGTATAAAATATAGACATAATAGATGTAATCCATATAGGTATAAAATATGGAATAATAGATATATATAAAATAAACATAATAGATATAATAAATATAGGTCTTAAATATAGACATAATAAATATAATAGATATAGGTACAAAATATAGACATAACACATATAGGCATAAATATAGACATAATAGATATAATACGTATAGTAATAAAATATATACATATAGATATAGGTATAAATATAGACACATTATAATATAGATATAGGTATAAATATAGACATAATAGATGTAGTTATAAAAATAAACATAATGGATATAATAGATAAAGGTATCCAATATAGACATAATAATTATAATATACTTATAATATAGACATAATAGGTATAGGCATAAAATAGAGACATAATGTTCATAACAGATATAGGTATAAATACAGACATAATAGATACAATAGGTATAGGTATAAAATATAGACATAATAGATATATAGATATATGTATAAGATATAGACACAATAGATATAATAGATATAGGTATAAAATATAGACATGATAGATATAATAGATATATGTCTAATATAGATATAATCGATATAACAGATGTAGGTATAAAATAGAGACATAATAGATATAATAAATATAGGTATAAAATATAGACATAAGATATAATATATATAGGTAAAATATAGACATAAGATAAATATATAGGTATAAAATATAGAAATAATAGATATTGGTATAAAATATAGACAAAATAGATATAATAGAAATAGGTATAAAATACAGACATAATAGATATAATAGATATAGGTATCAAATATAGACATAATACTTATAATAGATATATGTATAAATATAGACATAATAGATATAGGTAAAATATAGAAAAAATTCATATAGGTATAAAATATAGACATAGATATAGAGAGATAGGTATAAAACATTAACATAATAGATATAATAGAGATGGGTATAAAATATAGACCTAATAGATATAATAGATATACTTGTAAAATATAGACATAGTAGATATAATAGATATATGTATAAAACATAGACATAATGGATATAATAGATATAGGTATAAAATATAGACATAATAGATATAATATATATAGGTATAAAATATAGACAGATATAGGTATTAATACAGACATAATAGAGATATAAAAAACAGCTAAAAATATAGACATAATTGATATAGGTATAAAATACAGACATAATAGATTTAATAGATATATTACAAAATATAGACATAATAGATATAATAGATATAGGTATAAAACATAGACATAGTAGCTATAATCGATATAGGTATAAAATATAAACATAATAGCTATAATAGATAAAGGTTTAAAATATGGACATAATAGAAATAATAGATATAGGTATAAAATATTGACATAATAGTTTTAATAGATATAGGTATAAAATATTGATACAATAGATATAATAGATAAAGGTATAAAATACATACATAGTAGATATAATAGATATTGGTATAAAATATAGACATAATAGATTTAGTAGATATAGATATAAAATACAGACATAAGAGATATAACGGATATACGTGAAAATATAGACATAATAGATATAATTGATATAGATTTAAAATATTGACAAAATAGATATAGGTACACAATATAGACATAATAGATATAATAGATATATGCATAAAATATAGATATAATAGATAATAGATATAGGTATAAAAATAGACATAATAGATATAGGTATAAAATATAGTTATAATTGATATAATAGATATAGGTATAAAATATAGACATAATGGATATAATAGATATAGGTATAAAATAAAGACTATAGATATAGGTATAAAATATAGACATAAAAGTAATAGGTATATTTAGACATAATAGATGATAGATAGTTATAGGTATAAAATATAGACATAATATTATAATAGATATAGGTATAAAATATAGACATAGTAGATATAGGTAAAAATATAGACCTAATAAATATAATAGATATGGTATGAAACACAGACATAATAGATATTATAGATATAGGTATGAAATACAGACATAATAGATATAATAGATATGGGTATAAAATATGGACATAATAGATATGATATATATAGGTATAAAATACAGACATAATAGATATGATAGATATAGGTATAAAATATAGACATAATAGATATAATAATAAGTAAAATAAAGACATAATGGGTATAGGTATAAAATATAGACATAAAAGATATAGGTATAACATTTAGATAGATGTAGATATAGGTATAAAATATAGACATAATAGATAATAGATATAGGTATAAATACAGTCATAATAGATATAGGTATAAAATGTAGACATAAATATATATTAGATATAGGTATAAAAAATACACAATAGATATAATATATATAGGTGTAAAATATAGACATAATAGATATAGATATAAAATATAGACATAATATATATAATGGATATAGATATTATAGACATAATATATAGTTATAAAATATAGATATAATCGATATAATAGATATAGGTGCAAAATATAGACATAATATATAGTTATAAAATATAGACATAATAGTTAGATATAGGTATAAAATATAAACATAATAGATATAGGTATATTTAGACATAATAGATATATAGAGCTATAAAATATAGACACAATAGATATAATAGATATAGGTATAAAATAGATGTAATTGATAGAGTTATAAAATACAAATATAACACATCCAATAGATATAGGTATAAAATATAGATAAAATTGTTATAGAGATAAAATATAGACATAATGTTATAACAGATATATGTATATATATAGACATAATAGATAATATATATAGGTATAAAGTATAGACATAATAGATAATAGATATAAGAATAAAATATAGATATAATACTTATCAGTAAAATATAGATATAATTGATATAGGTATAAACTATAGACATAATAGATATAATAGATATAGGTATAAAATATAGATATAATAGATATAGGTATAAAAATAGATATAATAGATATAAAAGATATACGATAAAATATAGATAGAATAGGTATAGGTTTAAAATGTAGATAGAATAGATATAATAGATAAAGGAATAAAATATAGATATAATAGATATATTATAAAAATAAAAATAATAGATATAATAGATATAGGTATAAAATGATTACAATATATATAGGTATAAAATATAGTTACAATAGATATAGGTATAAAATATCGATAGAATAGATAATAGATAAAGGTATTAAATATAGACATAAAAGATATAATAGATATTGGTATACAATATAGACATAATAGATATAACAGTTATAAAATATAGACATCATAGATATAATAGATATAGGTATAAAATATAGACATAATAGATATATATAAAATACAGACATGATAGATACAATAGATACAGTTATAAAGTATAGACATAATAGATATTATAGGTATAGGTATAAAATAAGACATAATAGATATAGGTATAAAATACAGACATATAGATCCAGGTATAATATATAGCCGTAAAAGACATATCTATAAAATATAGACGTAACAGTTATAATGACACAGGTATAAAATATACATAATAGATATATGTATAAAATATAGACATGATAGACACAATAGATACAGTTAAAAAGTATAGACATAATAGATACAATACGTATAGGTATGAAATAAAGACATAATAGATAGGTATAAAATACAGACATAGTAGATCTAGGTATAATATATAGCCATAATAGATATATCTATAAATATAGACATAACAGTTATAATAGATATTTATAAAATATAGACATAATAGATATAATAGATATACGTATAAAATATAGCCATAATAGATATAATAGATATAGGTATAAAATATAGACGTAATAGATATAGGTATAAATATAGACATAATAGATAAAAGATATAGATAGAAATACAGACATAATAGATATTACAGATATAAATATAAAATATAGATAAAATAGATGTAATAGACATAGGTATAAAATATAGACATAATAGATAATATATCGGTATAAAATATAGACATAAAAGATATAATAGATAGGGGTATAAAATATAGATATATAGATATAGCTAAAATATCGATATAATGATATAATAGATATATTTATAAATATAGATATAATAGATATAATGATAAAATATAAATATAATAGATATAATAGATAAAGGTATAAAATATAGATATAATAGATATCGGTATAAAATATAGTTATTATATATAGGTATACAATACAGACATAAGAGATATAAAGATATATGTATAAAATATAGACATAATGATATAATAGATATAGGTATAAAATATAGACATAATAGATATAATAGATATAGGTATAAAATATAGACATAATAGTATAATAGATATAGGTGAAAATATAGACATAATAGATATACGTATAAAATATAGAAATAATAGATATAGATATAGGTATAAAATATAGACTACTAGATATAGGTATAAATATAGACATAATAGACAAAATAGATATAGGTATAAAATATAGACATAATAGATATAATACATATAGGTATAAAATATAGCCATAATAGATATAGGTATATAATATAGACAAAAAGATAGGTATAATATTTAGACAAAATAGATATAATAGATATAGGTATAAAATATAGACATAATAGATATAGTTATAAAATATAGACATGAAAGATAGGTATAATATTTAGACATAATAGATATAAAAGATATAGGTATGAAATACAGACAAAATAGATATATAGATATAGGTATACAATGTAGAAAAATAGATATAGGTATAAATATAGACATAAAGATATAATAGATATACGTGTAAAATATACACAGAATAGATATAATAGATATAGGTGTAAAATATTGACATAATAGATAGATATAAAATATAGACATAATATATAAAATGGATATAGATATAAAATACAGACATAATATATGTTATAAATATAGACATAACAGATATATACATATAGGTGTAAAATACAGACATAATATATAGTTATAAAATATAGACATAATAGTTATAATAGAGATAGGTATAAACATTGACATAATAGATATAGGTATAAAGTATTGTCATAATAGATATAATAAAAAAGATATAAAATACAGACATAAGAGATATAGGTATAAAGTATGACACAATACCTATAATAGATATATGTATAAAATATAGACATAAGAGGTATAATAGATATAGGTAGAAAATATAGACATAATAGATATAATAGACACAGGTATAAAATATAGACATAATAGATATGGGTATGAAATATAAACATATAGAAATAATAGCTATAGGTATAAAATAAAACATAAGAGGATAATAATATAGGTATAAAATATAGATATAATACATTGATCGATACATGTATAAAAGATAGACATAGTAGATATAGGAATAAATTATAGAACTAATAGAATAATAGAAATAGGTATAAAATAGAGACATAGTAGATAAAATAGATATAGGTATAAATATAGACATAATAGATATAATAAATATAGGTACAAAATATAGACATAATAGATATAATAGAATATGTATAAAAATAGATATAATATAGTTATAAAATATAGAATATAATGTAGTAGATATACGTATAAAATATAGATATAATTGATAATTGTCATAAAATATAGATATAATAGATATAATAGACATAGGTATAAAAAATAGATATAATAGGTATAATCATAAAATATAAATCTAAAATATATAGTAGAATAGGTATTAAATATCGATATAAGAAATATAGGTATAAAATATAGTTATAATGATATAGGTATAAAATATAGCTATAATAGATATAATAGATATAGGTATAAAATATAGACATAATAGATATAATAGATATAGTTATAAAATATAGACATCATAGATATAGATATAGGTGTAAAATATAGACATAATAGATATACGTATAAAATATAGACATAATATATATCATAGATATAGGTATAAAATATAGACATTATAGATATAGGTATAAAATATAGACATAATAGAATAATAGATATAGGTATAAAATATGGACATAATAGATATAACATATAGGTATAAAATATAGCGATAATAGATATAGGTATAAAATATAGACATAAAGATAGGTATAATATTTTAGACATAATAAATGTAATAGATATAGGTATAAAATATAGACGTAATAGATATAGGTATAAAATA
>NC_044558.1:63887594-63923860 GCF_007565055.1 Rhinopithecus roxellana | reverse complement strand
AAGACAAATTAACCATTATTATAAAAGTATATATGTATTAGCATATTTATTAATAAGTTAATTTCTTAAAGAAATAAAACTTGCATTTTGCGCTGAGTTTACTGTCATTTAAATCATGACATAGAAGTTCACTGTTCAAAAATCAGTGGATTATGACAAATAGCTGAAGATCTATATCCTCAGAATTATATTTGTTATGCGTCTCTAAGTTTAACCTCTGAAGGTTAGCACTGTTATTGCCTGTATGTGCTTTCATAGACATACAACATGAATTATTTTCTTTTAAAAATGTGTGTAAACATTTTGACACGTGTATAATACAGTATATGCACAGAAAATACATTTAAATGCACAGAATACTGGATTATTAGGTGAGCTTTAGTACAATGACTAAATGAGATAACACTGACAGCATCCCTGAGCCCTATTCCTATGTATTCGTTGCCTATTCTTTTGAGAATTTCTTCTTTCACTTGATATTATATTAGTTAATTCTACCTCTGTAACTATATATGCTCCAATTTCTAATTTTTATTGCTTTATTTTATTCATTTGTTTGAAATCTTACCATGTTTATTTATCCACTCCACTGTTGATGGCTATTTGGATTATTTCTAGTTTGTTGCTATTACAAGTCAATGCTGCATAAATATTCTTGTACATTCTTCTGACACACATATAATCATATTTCTCTAGAGTATATGCCCAGGAGTAGAATTTCTGGGCTGTGGGCTATGTGTATGTTTCAATTTAATAGGTGATGTTCCTAGTTTTTTAAAAAACAGTTTTATCAATTTATGTATCTGCCAATCATGAATGATAATTCCTGTTACTTCATAGTTTTTAAAATACTTGGTACTTGTTCTCAGACTTTTAAATGCTTTTTCAGTCTGGGGAATATGTGCAGTAGTTGGTATCTTCTTTTAGTTTCAACTTACTGTTTTCCAGAAGGTTATTAAGGTTTGACATTTTGTCATATGCTTGTTGGTCATTAGGATTTTTCTATTTGGTGTTATGCCTGTTTATGTTTTTCCTCCATTGTCATGTTTAATCTTACTTTTCTTATTGACTTTCAGGAGTTCTCTATTCAGTGTATAAATCCCTTATCAGTTATATATTTTGAAAATGGTATCTCCCCTTCTGTGGCTTTTGAAAATTCTCCTTTTGATGTCTTTTGAAAAATATAATGTAGCTGAACTCTTTTAATGAGACCAATATACCCTAAATACCAACCTTTACAAGAGCATTACAAAAAACAAAACTGTGAGCCAATTTATCTCAGGCACACCGATACCAAAATTCTAAACAAAATACTAGCAAATAAAATTCTGTGATACATATATGAAAATCTACATGAATTTTTGTTTGATATGTGTATGCACACATACATATATATCAGACCATGTTAAGATGTTTTTCCCCAGAGACAAGGGTAGTTTAGCATTTTTAAAAGATAAATTAATGTAATTCACCACATTAACAGAGGAAAGAAAAAAGTCATAGTCACCTTGATGCAAAAATTAATGTGGTATAATTCAACACTCATTCAGCAGACAAGAAATAGAAGGAACTTCATTAATTTCACAATGGAAATCCTAAAAAAATAGCATGAGCAGACATCATAATTGATAGCAAAATACTAAAAGGTTTTCTCATGAAACCAAAAACAGAATGCCTACTATGATAATTCAACAATGTAAAGGAAGTCTTTGTCAATTCAGTAAGGAATATAAAATAAGTAAAATGAATAAAAATTAGAGAAAGAAATACAATTGCTATTATTCATGGAGGAAATGGTATACATAGAAAACAAAAATAAAGACAAATTATCAGAATTAATATATGAATACAAAGTCATATATAAAATCAATTAAATTTTCACATACTAGCAACAAATGGAAAACACATTTTTAAAAGTGAAATTATTATAATAGTATTATGAAACAAAAATATCAAGAAATTAAGTTGTCTAGATTCTAAGCTAAAAACTATAAAAATTATTGAGATTTACTAAAGGCTCAAGGTATTAGATCTTTATGTAAGTTTATGCTCAAACCAAGACATTTTTTCAATTTTTATTTCTTTTAAGTGAAACTCAACTAAATGCAAGATGTTGTAGGCAACATGAAGATGAATAAAGCTTAGTGATCTTTTTGGCCAGAGGGAGATCAAATTACACTTAAATGTTAAATTAGAAAACATTATAATTATAGTAACACAAATAAAGTTCTGTAAAGTATTCAGAAGGTAAGGTTAATTCCTGCTGGTAGAATCAAGGAAGGTTTTACTGATGAAACGTAAAATGTCCTGATT
Organism: Rhinopithecus roxellana; assembly: GCF_007565055.1. Classification (NCBI taxonomy): domain Eukaryota; kingdom Metazoa; phylum Chordata; class Mammalia; order Primates; family Cercopithecidae; genus Rhinopithecus; species Rhinopithecus roxellana. The sequence goes on along the minus strand of NC_044558.1, from coordinate 63,921,547 downwards.
TTTTTTCTTGTAGTTAAATTGTAAATCTCTTCCAGCTAGAAGCCTTTCGTTTCTTCTCTTGAATGAGATCATGAATGTCCAGTAGCTATTTCGGTGCCTGACACAACATAGATACTTAAAAAAATGCCTCTCTATCCTCTGGTCAGAACAACCAAAGTTAGTTCTGGCTATAGTAGGGAGACTTTCAACCTGCTGAAAACTTCTGTGATATAATAAAAAACCGTCTGCTCTTCAAGCCAATTTAATACAATTTTTCTTTACCTGGAACATCCTTCCCTTTCATGCCCCTCTCACCTTCTATACATACCTGTGTGTAACAAGAATCCTCATCTTCCAGTTGGGAAATACCTAATATTTGTTGAAAGTCTGTATGCACCAGGACCAGTTCCAAATGTTTTACATATATTACTCAGTATTTATTAAATGTGATGGTATCAAATTCTCTCATATATGCTCACACCAAAGTGTGCTTCTACTAGAGTGGATAGCATGGCACAAAACTGAGATCAATCATTTAGGCTCTGGAATCAAACTGCGTGAGTTCAAATCTCAGCTCTAACACATACTAGAGATGTGTCTGTGAACAAGTGAACTTACTGGCCTTTTTTTTTTTCCACTTCAGTTTTCTCATTTGTAAGGTAGATATGATAATGGCATTATTATGGACTGTGGTGGATTGTATTTTCCTAAAATGCTTAGAATAATATCTCCCATCCTTCACGTTCTTCTTACAGTGTGATTTTGCTACTCCCTCTCCAAGAAGTGGAATATATATTATTTCTCCTTGACCCTGGGAAGAACTCTGACTGTCTCACCAATAAGGAATGACAGAAGTAGAGGTAGGTGACTTCCAAGGCTAACTCATAAGACTGTGCAGCTTCTGCCTGGCTTTCTTTTTAGATGCTCACTCTTGGAGCCCAGCCACCATAAGAATCCTAGACATATAGGTCAGCAGACAGCTCCAAATGAAGTCCCAGACAATAGCCACTATTAAGTGCCAGCGATGTAAGTGGGGGAGCCTTTGAGATGACTACAGCCCAGACACTGTCTACTCCAACTACAGAAACCCTGGGTAATAACTACCTAGCTAAGCCAAGTCAATCCCCCAAACCATGAGACATAATAGTAAAGTAATTGCTGTTGTTCTAAGCCCCTAAATTTTGAAATAACTTATCAGGAAGCAATAGATAATTGATACAGATTAGCTGAGATTTTTGGCTAGAACAGCTAGAAGTGGCTTCTTTATGCAACCTGGACTCCCTCACAGCATGGTGGCTGGATTTTAGGAGCATCTATTCTAACAGTTCCAGATGAAAGCTGCGTTATCCTTATGATCTAGTCTTGGAGGTTGCATTGTGTCATTTTCACTGTAGTCACAGATTCACTCAGATTTAAGGAAAGGGAACACAGACTCCACCTCTCAATGGGATGGAGATGGGTGTAAACATCATATTATAAGAGCAAGTAGGATGGGAAATTTTGTTGTAGCTGTCTTGAAAAATACAGTCTTTACATGGAACATAAATAAACTGATCTACAGCCCCTTTTAGAATAATGCCTGGCAGCATTTAATAAATGCTAGTTGTTATTCTTTTTTTTTCTTTTTTTTGAGACAGAGTCTCGCTCTGTCGCCCAGGCTGGGGCGCAGTGGCCGGATCTCCGCTCACTGCAAGCTCCGCCTCCCGGGTTTACGACATTCTCCTGCCTCAGCCTCCAGTAGCTGGGACTACAGGCGCCTGCCACCTCGCCCGGCTAGTTTTTTTTTTTTTTTTTTTTTTGTATTTTTTAGTGGAGACAGGGTTTCACCGTGTTAGCCAGGATGGTCTCGATCTCCTGACCTCGTGATCCGCCCGTCTCAGCCTCCTGCTAGTTGTTATTCTTATTGTTCCAAAAATATAATGTAGGACTAATGGTGTAAAAGGAAAAGCAACTGGGGAATAATTAAGTCAACGAGTAATTAAAACAAGAATAATGTGGACCGTCCCAGGCATCCTAAGGTACAATTTCGCTATGTTTGGCCCTATTCCATGTCTTGATCCCCTTTCATCCTCCTTAGGAGTATCATTGTTATAAAATTCATTGTTATGAAGTTCATGTGCATCCATCTAGAATGTTTCTCTGTATTTACATTTGTAAAATTATACAGTTTTGTTTTTCATTGTATTTTTCCCACAATATCATATTGTATTATACTCATTTGTGATCTGCTTTTCATTGTTTTGATTTTTGTCCTCTTTATTTTTACCTAACCATGACTTAAGAGATTTGTCATGCTAGTATAGAAAAAATCTACTTCATTCTTTAGTTCCCATCATTACAATAATGGCTATTCAATTTGATTCCAATTTTTATTACAAAAAATCTAAGGTTCACACATTTCCAGTTTTATCAGAGCTTGCCAAGTTGTCCACCAAGATGGCTGTGCCAATTTGCACTGTCCTTTGCTGTGCAAAGAGCACACATTGCCCTACTTCCTTGTTGACAGTTGATACTATTAAACTTTTGCATTGGCCTCTCTGTGAGATTAAAATATGGTGAATCATTTTAATTTTAATTTTTCTAACTGTTAGTAAGGGAGGACATAGTTTTATGTTTACTGGTCAGTTGTATACTTGTTTACATCCCTTGCCCATTTTTCTGCTTCATTGTTTGTCTTTAGTTTATTGACTTTGAAGGGTATATAGATATAAAACACATAATATTCTCATATTTTACTGAATAATAATTGATTATCTATATACATGTTGACATGCTCCCAAGGTAATGATTATTTTTCACTTAACTTTAAAATTCAATTTAGACAAATGTATCATTCTTTTATTATGGGATTTGTTTTTTGTGTTTTGCTAAGTAAAGCCTTCCTTACCTGTAAAGCCATAATACATTGCACTGTATTCATTACTAAGAATTTAATATTTTATTTAATTCAGCCAAACTTTATTTCATTTTATGATTTGAAGTAGAACTCCACTTCTATATCCTTTCATTTTCCCAAAACATTGATTCAGCTCATCTTTTCCCACTGATTTGAAATGCCAGCCTTGATGTACATTAAATTACCACACCTAAGTAAAGTTAACAATTTTCCATGTTTCCAGAAAGTTCAGAACTCAACTCAGATATATAGATAATTCATGTTGTCTTGTACCATGCTGCTTTGTCATTACTTTAATTACATCTCTATACTTTGTTTTGGTGTCTAGTTGAATGTATCACTTGTTTGCTTTCTTCATTGTCAAGATTATCTGGTTATTTTTTTATTTTTTATTTTTTTGGAGACGGACTCTTGCTATGTCACCCAGGCTGGAGTGAGTGCAGTGGTATGATCTGGGCTCACTGCAAGCTCCGCCTCCTGGCTTCACGCCATTCTCCTGCCTCAGCTTATTCTTAAGTATTTGCTTCTCCATATGAACTTTAAAATCACATTATCAAGTTTCATGAAATATCTTGGGGGCCTTGATTGGAGTTTCATTTATTTTGTGAAACTTGAGTTATTAAAATACAACATTGAGCATTCCTATTGATAAATATAGTTTATTTTCCACTTGTTCTCTTTTAAGGCCTTCATAAAGCTTTATAGATTATGCTATAACTTGTTGCTTATTTATAACCTGAAAAATGAGATCTTTTAAAAGTATAATACATATCTAATCTGTTTTTGTTTGTGTAATGGGAAACTATTAATTTTTGTATGCTAATATTCTGCCTGGCCCACCTTGCTGACTCTTGTATTAGTTCACATACTTCTAAGTAAATGTCTTTATCTGTTCTTTTTCAATCTATATACATATATAGTTATTTTTATTCCAATCCATATACAATTTATTGTTTTGGATATTTCCACCTACAGAGTGTTGAATTTTAGTTTTATTTATTTCTATTCATCTAAATGTTCTACAATAAACCATTATTGCTCTTAGAGTTAGAAAAAAAATCAGTGTCATTTTAAAAGAATAATACCTTCTTTAAAATATTGAAATGCTTTTTAATGTCTTTTCATCTTTCTTAAGTATCCCAACTTTTAAAAAATGTATATTGGAGAAGATAATTAAATATTGAACTTAGAAAAAAAGTCAGTGTTTTCTACTAATTAATCTAAATAACCATTGTCATATTTTAGTGCTTTTATCAATGAATTCTTTTTAAAATACTAAACCTTAATATTTGTTCTGAGTCTATTTAAAGTTACTTTGTAAAGTTTTATTTTCAACATATACTTTGGTTTTGAATGCTTTTGACTTATAGCTCCCTCTGAATTCTAAAGATGTTTGTGATACTGCTCCTTCCTGAGACTTAACTAGTCAAGCTAGCTTTTCTTGAAACTTATCAGCAGCATTGAAGAACCATTATATTTGCTTGAAGTTTGGTCTTATTTATTTGCATTTGCATTACTCTACCTAATTGCTCCCTTGTGTGTTTCATTTCAACCATTAAGTTCAGTGATTTACTTTAGCAAATTGTTTATGGAGAGTTATCAATTTCTTTCTCCAAATTTCCACATTTACTCTGGTTTATTTTCTTGTCATTGTGTATGAATGTGTATGGGTGGGTGTCTGTCTGTATATGTACACATAAATGTATATGTAAACATGGTTTAACTTATACACACACATACATTAGTGTATATCAGTTTTTCTCAAATGTGCTCTCATGACTTCTCAGAGAACATCTGGAATCATTTACTGTAACAATGTTTCCAAATATGTTGTGATATGTATTTTAAGTACAGAACTAATATTTTACCTTTCATTAAAAAGAATATGCTCAAATATTACATAACACAATAATGCCTATGGATATTTCAGTAGGTACAAGCTATTGCTGACAATCCTTGCCTCCTCCATTATTGGTGACATGTTATTCTCTGACATAAGGTCATTTGATAGTTGTTTCTATGAGAATGAGGTTTATGGATATATTTTACTTGTAGTGAGCATTGTCCCTGTTGTATGATTTGGGGCATGTATAGAAGGAAAGGAAATAAAATGTCACTAGACCATTAACCTGTAAGAATTCTCTGTCCTTCTCTTTTTCTGTGTTGCCTATATCATCCTTACTTTAAAAATCTATGCAGTGGTGGGATATTTGCTCTCTCTAAAGTAGTTGAATCTACAAAGTCCAACCCCAAGAAATAAGTATTTCCTATGGGTAATCATGACTGATTTTAAGAGCTGCTTTCAGCTAGAAGTGCTATTTTGGCTTAAGCCAGATAAAATGACATCTTTCCAAATACTACCCTTGAAAATAGAAATCTGCAAAATAGCTAAAAGAGAATTGTAACATTCCCAGTACAAGAAAAGATAAATGCTTGAGGTGGTAGATATCCCAATGAAACTGACTTGGTCATTACACATTGGATACACATATCAAAGTATCACATGTACCCCCAAATATGTGCAACTGTGATATACCAATAAAAATACAAAAAGATTAATTGTAAAAAGAAAATAAAATCTGTATGCAATAAACTGAAGCTATTAATAAATGTTAACAGCAATTAAGAGCCATTGCAATTTGTTTTCCTGAAAAATAGCTTCTGTTTTTAACTAATTCAGTTCAGTTAAGCAATTATAACCTAAGTGGATTATTACCATTGGGGAAAAAGGCATTTCTCAAATATTTTGGGAGTATTTCAAATCACTTTCTCTCATTTAGTACATTATTTAACTATTTCTGTACATGTGATGATCACTCATGGGAGTATATTTCTAAAGTGTCTTTTAGAAAAAGTTAATTATCTAAAGTGGGAAAACTTTTTATCAGTAAAAATTTCTCCAGACTTAGATTGTTTTTTTTTCTCAATCTCTCTCAGCATAGAGACATTAACAAAGTTGGCTCAAGGAAGTGGTTTGGATATTTTGATTACTAACTCAAACTCTCAAGACAGTAAACAACATAGGTTGTTCCATGTTGAATAGAAGATTACAAGTACAATTTTCAACAAAGTTTATGTGCTACTTTTAAATATAGAATCGTAGGCACTGATTTTTATTTACATGATTAACACACAGATTAAGAACTGAACACATGTTATTGCAATCTGTGGGACTAATTGGGACAGAAAGTTGTTATTGATGAAATACCACATGAATATATTGAAAGAATATGTCCATTTTAAGATTGTGGCCAATTAAAGATAATGAAATAGCAAACTGAAGTAAAAAATTGAGTCAATCAAAGGATTTGAGTTCACTCCCCACTGAATTGCCTGGTTGGTGTGGTGTCATGTAAACACAGTCTTAGTTTATTCCTTTGTGCTGATGGGGTTGACATAAGTAAAACTTAATTTCAAAATATAAGAAAGACTATAAGTTTTCTTTGACAGGTATTGGAAGTTTTTCAACTCCTCATCTCTTTCTGGGCTGTTGAATCAGTTACTCTTTGTGGTTTTGACTCACTGACAGTTGGAAGAAATTTGAGAAGAAATTCTTCAGGCTGTCATTTCTTCTCCATTAGAGCTAATCTTTGCTGGATTGTTGGCAATATCACTTGACTTAAGACTATGGTGAAGCTAAAAATGAATTTCACTTATTCTGAGACTGCATAACACTATCGCATTGATAGGTTGTTGGGAAAACTATGCAGGTTCTATTGGAGTTAGAGTTATGCTGTTCAAATAGAAATGTTTTCTGATTTTTTTTTAAATGATGAGAAAACATTAGAGGCTTTTGGGGAATTGAATTTTAGTGGAAGAATCTGACCCAAAATTTTTTGCTATTGTAAAAAAAGAGATTTTTCTTTGCCCTTAAAAATCACATTTTCCTGTGTGTCCTGTAGTCTGCTTTATTGCCAAGAACTTTTCACAGTTTGATCATTAAAAATGTAGGACAGCAAATGCATCCCACACACTGGCCCAAGCAATGTCTTGGATGCAGTAGTGTTACCTTCTTGTTAAGAAAGAAGAGTTAAAGTAACTTGTGAAAGGTGGAAATGGCTCGGCCATTCATTATTAGGAGATCTTCGGTTGGCTGATGGGATCATGAGCACAACATGCTGTGATAAGTTTCTGGAAAGTGCATTCACAGAGCAGCACTGATCAGTGAGTACTCAGAGGTCAACTGGGTGTACACTTAACTCTTAGTCCCAGTTAACCTCACTTGGGCTGGGCCCTCTATTAACACCAACCCAACTCATGTTAATTTTGTGGCTGTCTCCCAAACAGACAATGAAAAGTAAATTGGCTTCATACCTCTGAATTGATGGATTCTTTGCTGTATATATAGTTCTAGATTCTTTAACTGAAAGGGTCATGAAAATCTAATTTACTCATGTAGTGTTGAATAAACAAAGACAGAGGTTGTGACTTGCTCAGGGTCACACAACTGGAAGCAGAATGAGGACAGTTCCAACATAAAGGGCTTTTTCATCATCAGAGAGTGGGCCCAAAAAGTGAGGTCTCTTTCCAAAGTAAGCCCTTTTCCTTTTCTGACGATGGTCTGATATGTCAAGAAGAGAGCATGTTTGGTTATCAACCCTGAATCATCTGTATATGTTTGTTTTAAAAACGGTAACCCTATGTGTTAGATCACGCATCTGCCCACATGATCACACTAAAATTCGTTGGGAACTTAGAACAGATAAGACATTTACTGGAAAGAAAAGTCATCTTCTACTCAGCTCTTAAATAAATCCATTTATCTGTAGCACTGCATTTCATATCTGCCCATATTTTCTCTTTATGTTAGCAGAAACTAAAGCTAAACAAGGTTTGAAAGCTTTAAAATACATGAGCTAAACTGATAAGACTAATGACTGACATAAGTAGCTAAATGGCGTGGTTAAATGGTCATAATATAAACCATGAATATCAAATTGCCCGGCATCATCCTTTTTTTTGCAGTGGTTCAGATCCAAAGAAGGAATCCTGGAAAGGACATAGGAATGAAAAAACTGAACATGGACAAGAGAGTGTTTAAACAAAAAAGGATTTTTTTCCCCATTAAAATGAAAATGTATTTGTTGACTTTTAAAAAAAAATAGTTTTATTTTCCTTTTAAGTTCTGGGATATATATGCAGGATGTACAGGTTTCTTACACAGGTAAATGTGTACCATGATGGTTTGCCGCACCTGTCAACCCATCAGTTAGGTATTAAGCCCTGCATGCATTAGCTATTTATCCTGATGCTCTCCCTGCCACTCCTCCCTGACAGGTCCCAGTGTGTGTTTTTCACCTCCCTGTGTCCATTTGTTCTCATTGTTCAGCTCGTATTACTAGGTATATGCCCAAATGAATATAAATCATTCCATAATAAAGACACATGCACATGTATTATAGCACTATTCACAGTAGCAAAAACATGGAACCCAAATGCCCATCAATAATAGACTGGACAAAGAAAATGTGGTATATATACACCAAGGAATACTATGCAGTCATAAAAAGGAATGAGATCATCTCCTTTGCAGGGATATGGATGGAGCTGGAAGCCATTATCCTCAGCAACTAACACAGGAACAGAAAACCAAACACTGCATGTTCTCAATTATAAAGAAAAAAGAATTTTTATTCTCTACCCTGGAAAGCAAAAAGATACGGACAAGGGCAGATAGCTTCAAAAAAGTATCAGGTGTTTAGAGATCTGCATTTTGTGCTTGGCTAGAATTCGAAGAGTGGATGTCAGGGGAACCTTCCTAGAAGAAGGGCTTGAGGGAATTTTCATCATCCTGTTTGGGGAGGTTGCCCAACCCTATGTGCAAATTCCTCCCTATAGGCAGTCTTAAGGCCAGAAGTTAGCCTCGTTCCAAATGCAGCAAGAAAAGACAAAAGGGAACATTTGATACTGAAAACAATTTTAGGAACCAAGAGAGGGAGACAAAAAGGCAAAGGGAAACAGGTATCAGTATCAACTGTGGACATTAACATCAAAAATTGAAGCCCCAAATTGGATGACCTTGACTCTTGAAACTCTATCTGTGACCTCAGTTTATCTGTGACTTGTTTATAAAAATAGAATGTATCCTTTTAAAAAAACAAAGGGACACATATCTAGAAAACTTCTTTCTGTCTCCAGGGATCTTCCATGATTAGATATTCTGGACTAAAGAAAGCTACAAAGTTCTTACCTGAGAGTTTAAAAATATAATCCCTTTATCAAAACAGTCAGAAACCATCACCCAAACTCTCAGCTTTTTAGTATTATAACAGGTGAAAAAAAGTTCTTTGTAAAATCTGCTGCATTAAATTTGCTAAATTGTTCAGGCATGTAGTCAATAATAAAGCAAATGGAAAAAGACATTCATTACAAGCAAATATTAGTTCTTCCTTGATTTAAGGAAATGAGTTTGACTAACCAACTCCAGCTTGCCGTGTTCTTTATTTGAAAGGCTACCATGTAACAGAAAACTGACTTGGCATACTGATCAAGCTGGTGTTCTGGGTTCAATCATTTTGTGGGTCAGTTAGCTTTGTTGTACTTTAAATTCTGGCTAAGCATTTCCCCTATGTATACTTTGGTTGGAGACAGAAAGTAGAATAATATGTAAAAGAATCAAAGCCATCCCTACTACTGGAAAAGCAAATAGATGCCCTCAAAATGTACATCATACATTGGTTGGTGGTTTGTTGGCAGCATTGTCTTTCTGCAGAAAGATTAGCAAAAATAAAATGACCTATCAAAACATTAAAATCAAAATTTATTTAGATTTTTTAAAAAATAGAACATACATCCAGATTATATATACCATAGCTTGTGGAAGCACCCACAGGAAAAAGATATGTTAGATTCAGTGCAACACTCTTTTTTTTTTTGTAGATGGAGTCTCACTCTGTCACCTAGATTGGAGTAAAGAGCAGCGATTTTGGCTCACTACAAGCTCTGCCTCCCAGGTTCAAGCGATTCTCCTGCCTCAGCCTCCCGAGTAGCTGGGACTACAGGCATCCACCACCATGCCTGGCTAATTTTTGTATTTTTAGTAAAGGTGGGGTTTCATCATGTTGCCCAGGCTGGTCTCAAACTCCTGACCTCAAGTGATCCACCTGCCTCAGCCTCCCAAAGTGCTAGGATTACGGGCGTGAGCCACCGTGCCGGGCTGCAACACATTTTTAATGTTGCCACATGAGCAACAGGTGATAATGTTAATAGCTTCTCTATTGGTGGAGCCTTATAAGTTGGCTTTAATCAAGCAATGGCTTACCCCCAGAATTCTTTTTTTTTATTCTAACGACTTCTTAAATCTATGCATATACACTTTAAATTGAAAATAGGTTATTGGATGAAAAATGTTATACATTTTTGTGTAATTGTATAAATAACAGTTGCCTAAAGATAGAATGTAAAACTTCTTACAAGTGGAACAGACATCCAGGTATAGATTTACCTCTAGAGCTGCAGTTAACTACTACACTTGCTTCCCTAAGGGATTGCTAAGTATATTAGGTTACTAGTCTATGAAGCATTTGCCCGGAATGGTCAACGTATGTGGAATCTCTTAGGTCTGTGTTGAAATATGTATGAAATTACAGCACTTTGAAAATGTTGTGATTGATCCACAGCTCAATGGGCCATGAGGGAGAGTCACATTCAGAATGATTAATGTAAGACAGAGCAAAACTCAGGAAGTGCCAGAAAGGAGAGAAACTACTTGATCCTCCAGGGCAGCCATTTTCTCTGGTTCTCCTATAAAACTGAGTAAAGCAAATTAAATCCCCTCAGCTTCCCAGAGTTGGGATTTAAGGAGTGACACAGCGTTCTATCCAGCTGTGCTGTTGTGCACATCTTTGTATAATTTCCGACTTAAGCTAATGCCAATATCCAGAAGAAGGCCTGGATCCATTTTCCGGGAGCAGGTGGGAAGGGGAGGGAGAGACACTTCAAACCTGAAATACTAAGCCCTGAACATTTTCAGATGGACTTTGACATAAGGTTTATTGAGAAAGGAAAGGCAGCCTTCATTATCGACAGAATGTACTATTTGCAGGTCATTGGCTGAATGCTGCTGAACTGTTGACTGAATAACTGAATGCCAAATCAAGTTTTGTTGCTATAACAACCAAACTAACTGGCCCATAAAGGGTTGATTCCGGTCAGTAATTCAATCCGTTATCCAAAATATGATTGTTTTGACTGTCTCCACAACCAGTTCCTCCAAGAGATGTGGAATTGGTGCCTCAGGTCTCAGAATGTTCAGCAAGGACATATCAGGGCCCTCAGTTTCTTTTTTGAGTGTGAGATGGTGCAAAAGCAAAACATTTGATGGATTTGCTTTTTATTTCTGGTCTCCAATTGCAGCATTTGGCATTTTGGGGACAATTCAAAAGTAGAATTAATACTTTTTGTTACTTTTAAAACAAGTTAAAAAAAAAAAGCCGATGACTAAGGAACTTCATCTGCTTCCCTTATACTTGAAAAGGTTGCATTTATTTCCAAATATCAGAGCTACTAGAAGAAACATAAAAAGTGAGCATGGAAATGACAATGCTTAAACCTGCTAGTGATCAGAGAAACACAAATTAAAATGATAATAAGGAGAATGTGAGACTGGACCAGAAGACCAACAAACTCCCACAGCTGCCAAGTGAGTGCATTTGTAAATCTAGAGAGACATTTTGAAAAACAATTTGGAAATAAATTGTAATAACCAGGAAAATATTACTGTATCTCTGAAAAATTTTTATCCTAAGGAAACAGTTCACAAGAAGAAAAAAATTTTTTATGTATTTGCACAAAAGTTTATGGTTGTGTGGTTAGTCCATGCTTTTAAAATGGGGGAGTGTCTGAAATGTTCAAACTTAGGGAAACAAATAACATCACAGTGCTTAATAGAAGATTACTAAACAGCTGGGAAAAATCAGAGATATGGAAACTATGGGGCAATGTGAAAAATGTTAAGTGAAAAAAACACACAACATCCCTATATGCTCTATGATTACAATATGTAGTACTTGTTTATATATGGGCAAGCAATGGAGTGGAACAGAAAGAACAAAACCAGTTGTGTTTGAGTTGAGAAAATTTGAGACAATACAGATTTGAGTCATAAATGTATATGTGAACAAATGTATCTCTTTTAAAATTGCTAAATATGTTATTATAATACAGTTATAACATAAATGAACCAAAAATGTTCTATTCTAAACTCCTAAGCATTTTGAATTTGAAACGTGGGGAATAGTGAGAAAGACCTAAAAATATTTTTTAAAGCTATATTTTCACTTTTTCAATACAATCACTCTTATTTAATTCTGTTACCTTTTTTGAAATTACAAAAGTAATGTCTATTATAAGCACAAAAATACGCGAAAAACAGGAAATACACAAAAAAAGCCAAAAGAACAATCATTAATTCACCTCCCACACTCTTTCTTACTTTATTCCAATCTTCCTTTCTGTTTTTTTTTTTTTTTCCTTTGCAAAAATGAGATCCTACCATGATCTAATTTGGTGACTTTATGGGAAGTAATGTGAATTTTTAAAACAAATTTATATCCTTAAATAGATTACTTCCTTTTTCTACAACCTATTGCCAACTAGCAGAAGCTCCCGTTTTTTGATTTGGGCAATGTGCCAGTTGCTGTGCTGTTAGTTGTGGGACAAACACCAAGTAGCTGATAAGAGAGAGACCTTAGTCCCACTTTTACAGAAATGAGAAAGCTGAGACCCAGGGAAGCAATTGACTCAAAATTACATAACTAGTATTTGGCAATTGACAGGGCTTGGAATCCAAAGTAGTTCTGACAGCAGAAAACGTGCTTTTCAACACTAAAGTGTCTATAGTGAACAGTGCTACACTTACAGCAGAGCCACCACAGACCAAAGAAAGGGATCAAGCCTCAGCCTTCCTTCTCCCAAACCCCCTGCCTCATGTTTTGTAAATCCCTCTCTATTGACTGGGATTGGCCAAGCAAGCAGTGCCCCAGGGCGAGGACACCAGCCTAGACCTAATCTCCTTTTTACCCCAGCTTTGGTGCCCTCTCCTGCACTCTACCAGAGGAGTTTCAAGCACATGTCCTGAGGGGCTTCTGTATTCATAATTTGAGGTTATCTCTTGGATAGGCCCTGGTTGTAGTAGAGTGACTAACTCTAGTATCCTCCTGTTGGCCAGAGTAGTCTTTCTTTCACAGGACTGTGGGAGGTGCCAATAATAACACTGGGGTATTACCTTGCATTCCTCCAGAAAGCCACTCTGATCCTGAGATTTACCATTTTGTATTACATTCATTTTAGAGAATTTTATTATTCTAATATCTAACATATGACATGAATAGTCACCAAAACAGTAGTTGAGTTCCGCTTGCCCTTCATTGTGTAATCCTCCTTTTACCTCCCAAGAGTTACCTGGCATGTCTGGACCCAGGCTTCTCCAAAAAGTGGCCACTTCTCCTATTTATCTTCACCCTGCCATCCAAAAGAAAACAACCAACCACTCTCTTCTATCCTAACCAGGCAGGCCTGGTCTAGAATCCTAATCCTATCTCATACCAGCCATACCAGTCCCATTCCAACTCTCTATTTCCTTGTCTGTAACATGATAACATCAACATCTAATTCATAGAGTCTGTAAAAATTAATGGTTTTGTACCTTGCCTCACACACGTAGGTGCTCAGAAACATGGTAAATATACATATACACTTTATTTACTTTTCCACCTGAAAAGAAACTAACATTTAGCCGTTCTCAATCCTGCCCTCTCTATATGCTAGAATTTCCAGGCCTTCTTTATTCTCTGACCTACTTGCCATGCATATTACTAACCTTGAGTGCCCGCCACCATCTGCTTCATGTTTCAACTACAGAACTGCTAACTACAGTGTTCTGCGGGTAGTTACTAATTCATTCTTCATTATCTGAGTTTTCTGATCTCAGCCTGCTTGGATCTCATTGCAATCTTTTATTTCTTTACTACTAGATTAAAACCCTCATAGTAACTTTCCAAACTTTTCATACTTTTAAAGATCTCAATTGCATGCCCACCTTCCTTACTCTCAACAGGAAATCTGGCTTCCTGTTACAAAGAAAATCACCACTGTATTTTAAAAGACCATGGCAATATAAAGATTATTATAGTAATCTCTCTAAAGCATTCCTTTTAAAACTATAGTTTCCTTCCCAAAAACTGTTCAGTGTCTATCCCCACATGCATAGCAAGATCCTGATCATAATTTGTGTTAGTTTTATTTCCCCTGTATAAGCCCTGAATTTTAACTAATCGGAACAAGAACCACAAATGCCTTCTTATTTCACCTTTGCACCTATGCTATGACTATTTCTTTCTTTCATTTTAAAATGTCATTCTCCTCTTCTTTTTTATAAACCAAAATTCTGCCCATCCTTCAGCATCTTAATTAAAATTCCATATGCTCAAAACTTTCTATGATTATTCCAGCTTACTTTTTTATTTTAAAACATATGGCTCTTTGTTCTACTTTTAGAGTGCATTCCACTTTTTATTAGGTCATTTGTCTACATTTCGTCCCTCTGCAGAGAGTATAAGCTCCTTAAGAGAATGCAACCAGGAGTTACACACATTTTATAGATTCTTAGCAAGTCCTTGTTGAAGTAGTTCATAGGCAACGAAGAGGGCAGGTTTAGAGAACCCCATCAGCTCTTTTCCTCTCTCTGTCTTTGAAGTTTCTTTGAAGTTAAAGAAACCTCTACCCAGAGAAAAGCTCCCCAGGGAGACAGGTCAAATGAGGATCAGGTCCTGTGTGCTCCAGTGGGAATCTTTGAAACTAAGGAGACAAAGCAGAGAGGGAAGAGCGTACACTTTGAATGTGGTCCATAGGGCTTTGCTGTCTCCTGTTACTAAAAGATGTCAATGACCCTATAACTTTCTTTGGCGCTGAGGAGTCATTTCAATCCCAACCTTCAGGTTTAGCAGATTTAAACTTTGGCAAGGAAAGTTCCCTCTGCCTGGAACTTGATATGCAGTGATCTCAGCTTCTGTGTCTTTAGAAAATGAGAAATATAAATGTACTCGCCAATATGTACTGATAGCATGCCCTTCTCCTTATAGACCTTGAGTTTAATACAGAAAGAATAGAGAGCCAGAAGGGCAAACAAAATAAGCATTGGCTCAAAATGTGTGTGTGTGTGTGTGTGTCACCCTCAATACCACCAGCAGCTAGGGAATGGGAATTTTTACCTTTTCATTAGACCTCATCTTATGCATGGAGACCCTTTGAAACTAATATAATCTTCTACTACCAAGTTGAGCTCACCTTTCAATAAAAGTAAGGCTTATGGATTTTTAAGCAAAACGCTGTAAAATGTTGGGTCCCTCGTTGCATATCTCTTAGATGTAACATTAATCATAAATGTTTTCTCAAGAAACTGGTCTCTATATAAAAGGGAGGCAAATCTGTATACGTCTCTTATAAGTATCCCATTTACAACCAGAAATATGCCCCCTTACTCCTCTTTCTATGAAACAGTGACCTCTGCTGCTCAGTGGGGCTGATCCTGGGGGCTCCTTCAGAGCCAGAGGCAGAGCTGCAGGCACAATCTTTCTTTCACGTCCCCATTCTGCTGAGGCCCCTCCATAACACTGTCGTGTTTGAACAACTCTACAAATTGGATTCTCCTCTTTCTGAATTAGTTTATTTCTTCTACAACAATTCTATTATAAAAATCTTTCTTCATATGGAACCCGAACTTGCTTCCTTTTAACACATGACCCTCTCTTAGCTCTGTGGTTACAGTAACAGACAAGTAAAATTCCCCTTTCACATGACATCGTTGAAGGCAGAAAGATGTTATATTCCTTCACAGGGTTTTATTTTTCCATGTGAACAACCTCACTTCCTTCAGCCCACGTGGATATTATTTCAAGACCCTCTCTATACTCTTTCTATTCTCTACACGTGTTTCTGTTGATTGATATACATCAGGAAAAGAAAAAGTTTGCATGCCACAGAAGTTCAACAATTGTATAAATCATTTACTTTATTCTTAGTACACCCATCACAATGGGTAAGTGACGGGAATTTGAAGAGAACAAATCTGGGTTCAATACTGCCTCCCCTAAGTGAGCCATGAGTCCTATGCAAATCATTCAACTACTCTATACCTTTATTTTCTCCACTGTAAAATAAACATGATAATAATAACTATCTAGTAGGTTTGCTCCAAAGCTTACATAGAAGTCAACAAGGCATTGTGCTAAAAGCACTTAGCAGAGTTCCTCACAGCTAGCTACTCAGTGAGTATTCAATAAAAGAAGACCTTTTGTTATTTGCTGCTGGACTAGATAAACAAATACGAAAAAAGTTAGGGGGAAATGGGAATTGAGAAGAAATAGAAATAGAATGTACATGTTTTAAAAATAGAGAATGCATATGTTTTAAATTAACTATGAAACGTAAAGTTTCTCAAACTCCAGGCCAATTTTATGCATATTTCTATGTGCTGAGCTCATATCCAGTGTCTGGCATATAAAGGGAGATTGGTAAGTGTTTGTTGGATGAATGAACTTCAAATAGATCAAAATATACTATATTGAAATGAAGGAAAACATCATGAAGTTAGTCTTACAGTGACATTTCCTGTATGAAACATGATACAATATAAAAAGCTCAAATACAGCAGATGGTGAGCAAAGCCTAAGTTGTATGGTAGATTTAGTAACCTGAAAGAAGCTTTTCTCTCTGCAATTTTTATTCATTTGGGAACTGCTGGCTCCAAATTATATGCATATATTAAATTATCTTCTACATAAACTTATCAGCAAACATTTATTTTTAGTGACCATCTAGGTTTAATCATAGGTGCTAAGAATACAACATATAAATTATCATTTCTTCTCTAAAAGTTAACAATGGTGCATGAGGAAATAGCAATATAGTTGAGCAAATAATAAAGGCAAAAAATGATCACTAAAAATACAAAGAACTAAAATAATGATATAGCCAGTAGTAGTCAAATCATTCTGGCAAATATCTCACATTATACCTAAAAATCAATGGAACCATTTTCTTTTATACATGATTCAAGCCAGCCAAACTTGGAGGTTTATTGTTTCCACTCTAAGTGAAATGCCTAAAGAAGGAGAATATGGCATATGGGGAAACCTGAGAGTAACTGAATGAATTATGAGATGATTTATACTATAGTTACTGAAGACATGGCATTCAGAGAAGTAAAGTTCTTCAGTGGTATTAAGTAAGCATGCTGGGTAGTGGAGTGTGCTGAGGTCTTAAAGGAATTGCGTTTTCTTCTCGACCATGTTTTCAGTGTAACCTCTCTTTCTTTGGTTTCATCATTTGCATAATGAAGAGAGGAATAACTGTGTTGTCTAAATAACAGAATTGTCATGAGAATAATAGCAAATAATAGAAGGACCTTTGAAAATCTTCCTATGCAAATGGAGGTTGATATCACTATTGTTAGGAGTACATTTTTCTGCCTGTCTAAAAAGGTCATGCCTGAGTAGGTTTAGTCTCACACCTCTCCCATGAGTCATCTTCACACACACAAAAAATCCATAGTCTATATTTTAATGACCTTAAGTAAAGATCTACTGAATGGATCTGCACACCAAAAATAAATGTCCCTTGTGGCAAATTGTTTGTTCAGCCTTAATATTTGATACAGATTTTCATACAATCAATTTGGCTGCAGTAATCAATATTGATTATAAAAGATGCTAAAATGAATAATTTGGATGGGGCATGTGAAAATTTACTTGTGCCACTACCTTTCCCAGCCTCTGGTAATCGTCATTTTACTCTCTATCACCATGAGTTTAATTGTTTTGATTTTTAGATACCACAGATAAATGAGAACATGTGATGCTTGTCTTTCTGTGCCTGGTTTATTTCACTTAGCATAATGACCTCCAGTTCTAATTATATTGCTGCAAATAACAAAATTTCATTCTTTTTTATGGTTAAATAGTATTTTATTATGTATATATACCACATTTTCTTTATCCATTCATCTATTGGTGGACACTAAGATTGATTCTATCTCTTGGCTATTGTGAATATTGCTGCAATAAACACGGGAAGGCAGATATCTCTTAGACATACCAATTTCATTTCCTTTGGATATATACCCAGTAATGGAATTGATGGATCATATGGTAGTTCTATTTTTAGTTTTTTGAGGAACTTCTATACTGTTTTCCGTAATAGGTATACTAACTTACATTCCCACCAACAATGAATAAGAGCTCCTTGGTCAGGGGCAGTGGCTCACACCTGTAATCCTAACACTTTGGGAAACTAAGGTGGAAGGATTGCTTGAGCCCAAGAGTTTGAGACCAGCCTGGGCAACTAGTGAGACCCTATCTCAAAAAGGAACAAAAAAATAGAATTCCTCTTTCTCCATATCCTCACCAGCATTTGCTATTTTGTGCCTTTTTGATAATAGCCATTCTAAATGGGGTGAGATGATATCTTATGGTAGTTTGATGTGCATTTCCCTAATGATTAGTGATGTTGAGCATGTTTTCATATGTCTGTTACCATTTGTGTGTCTTCTTTTGAGAGAGTCTCATTTGCTCATTTTTTTTACCAAATCATTCATTTTGTGAGTTTTGTGTGTGTGTGTTGAGTTGTTTGAATTCTTTGTATAATTTGGATATTAATTCCTGTCCAATAAATAGTTTGTAAATATTTTCTCCTATTCTGCAGATTGACTCTTCACTCTGTTTCCTTTGCTGTACAGAAGATTTTTGGTTTGATGTGATTCCATTTGTCTATTTTGGCTTTAGTTGCCTATGCTTTTCTGGTCTTTTCCATAAAATTTTTGCCCGGACTAATGTAATAAAGCATTTCTTGTATGTTTTTCTTCTAGTAGGTTCACAGTTTCAGGTCTTACAGTTAAGTCTCAAATTTTGAGTTAAATTTTATATATGGTGAAAGATGGGGGTATAGTTTTATTTTTCTGCACAAGGTTATCCAGTTTTCCTAGCACCATTAATTGAAGAGACTGTTCCTTTCCAATGAACGTTCTTGGTGCATTTGTCGAAAATCAGTTGGCTGTAAATATGTGGGTTTATTTTTGGATTCTTTATTCTGTTCCCTTGGTATATGTGCCTGTTTTTATGCCAGGACCATCTGGTTTTGGTTATTATAGCTTTATAATATGTTTTGAAATACATCAATTTGATGCCTCCAGCTTTGTCCTTTTTGTTCAGGATTGTTTTGGCTATTCAGGATCTTCTGTGGTTCTATATACATTTTAGAATTTTAAAATTTTTTTCTGTGAAGAATGACACTGATATTTTGATAGGGATTGCATTGAAACTGTATATCGCTTTGAATAGTATGGTCATTTTCACAATATTATCACAAAATTAATAATCATAAATTTATTTCAATTCATGAGCGTGGGATGTCTTTTCATGTTTTTGTTTCTTTGGTTTCTTTCATCAGTGTGTTTTGTAGTGTTTTTTTAGAGTTTTTTTTTAACTTCCTTGATTAAATTTATTACTAGGTGTATTTTTGTAGCTATTGTAAATACTTTCTTGACTTCTTTTTTGCTAGTTCATTATTGGTGTATGGGAATGCTACTGATCTTTGTGTGTTGATTTTGTATCTTAAAACTTTATTGAATTAATTTATCAGCTCTAAGAGTTTTTGGAGCAGCTTTTAGGGATTTATATTTAAGGGTTTTCTTACATGTAAGGTTATGTTATCTGCAAATAGGAACAATTTGATTTCCTCCTTTCCTATTTGGGTGCTCTTTATTTTCTTCTCATGCCTAATTGCTCCAGCTAAGATTCCCAGTACTATGATGAATAAAGGTGATGAAAATGGGCATCCTTGTC
Source organism: Rhinopithecus roxellana (assembly GCF_007565055.1). Classification (NCBI taxonomy): domain Eukaryota; kingdom Metazoa; phylum Chordata; class Mammalia; order Primates; family Cercopithecidae; genus Rhinopithecus; species Rhinopithecus roxellana. The sequence goes on along the minus strand of NC_044558.1, from coordinate 63,901,834 downwards.
TTGTTCTAGATCTTAGAGAAACAGTTTTCAACTTTTCCCAATCTGTATGATGTTAGTTGTGGGTTTGCTGTTTCTGGCCTTTATTGTGTTGAGGTGCATTTCTTCTATACTTAACTGGTTGAGAGTTTTTATCATAAAGGATGTTGAATTTTATCAACTATTTTTTCTGCATCTGCTCCAAATATTATATTCTTTTTGTCCTTCATTCTATTGATGTAATGTATCATTTTAATGAATTTGCATAGGTTGAAGTGTTCTTGCATTTCTGGGGTAAATTCCATTTGATCATGGTAAACAACCTTTTTAATGTGCTGCTGGATTTGGTTTGCTAGTATTTGTTGAGAATTTTTGCATCTGTGTTTGCCAGTTATGTCAGCATATAGTTTTCCCTTTTTTTGTTGTGTCCTTGCTGATTTTGGTATCAGGGTGATAATGACTCTGTAGAATGAATTTAAAGAATTACCTCATCTTCAATTTTCTGGAAGAGTTTGAGAAGAAGTCACATTAGTTCTTTAAATAGTTGGTATAATTCAGCAGTGAAGCCATTGGGATTATTTTTTAATAAGAGCATTTTCATTACAGATTCAATCTCATTACTCAAAATTGGTCTGTTCAGGTTTTCCATTTCCTCTCGGTTTAGTCTTGGTAGGTTGTATGTGTCCAGGAATGTATCCACTTCCGCTAGGTTTTCCGATTCTGTGGTGTATGGTTGTTCCCAGCAGTCTCTAATGATCACTTGTTTTTCTGTGGTATCAGTTCTTTCTTTTTCATTTCTGATTTTACTTACTTACTTGGGTATCTTTTTAATTGATTAGTCTAGCTAATGGTTTGTTGATTTTCTTTACCTTTTAAAAAAAGAACTTTTAATTTCATTGATCTTTTATAATTTGTTGTCTTGATTTTATTTCAATTCTGATCCTTAGTATTTCTTTTTTTCTTTTAATTTTGGATTTGGTTTGTTTTTGCTTTTCCAATTTCCTGAGGTGCACTGTTAGGTTGTTTATTTGAAATATTTTTACTTTTTTGATATAGATGTTTTTGCTATAAACTTCCTCCTTAATGTTGTTTTTGCTGTATCCCACAGGTTTTAGTATGTGGTGTTTCTATTTTCATTTATTTCAAGAAATTTCTTAATCTTCTCCTTAATTTCTTAATTGACCCATTGGTCATTCAGGAGTATGTTGTTTAATTTCCACGTATTTGTATAATTTCCAAAGTTTCTCTTATTATTCATTTCTAGTTTTAGTTCATTATGGTTAGAAAAGGTACTTGATGTGATTTCCACTTATTTGAATTTGCTGAGACTTGTTTTGCATACTAATATATAATCTAGTGGTAATGAATTCCTTTACTTTTTCCTATCTGGAATAGACAATGGATTTTTTAAAAGAAAGTATGTCTTTATCTCAAAAGATAATTGGTAAAGGCAAAATAAATCTTCCTTCTGCTCAAATCTCTTCTCTGTTAGGCAACATCCTATTCCAGAAAAATATGGAATATATATAAATTTATAACCATATGCTGCTCACTTTTCTATACAAATATTCAAAAGAAGTAAGCTAACTGGGTGTGGTGGCTCTTGCCTATAATCTTAGCATTTTTGGAGACTGAGATGGGAGATTTGCTTAAGCCAGGAATTCAAGACCAGTCTGAGCAATATTGCAAGACCCTGTCTCTATTAAAAAATGTATGTAAATATATATATTAGCTAGTCATGGTGGTGCATGCCTGTGGTCCTAGCTACTCATCATGGCACATGCATGTAGTCTTAAGTGAGGCAGGAGGCTCACTTGAGTCCAGGAGTTCAAGGTTCCCATGAGCTGTGATCACACTTGCCCAATAAATTATCCAGATCATTTGATTAAAATGAATATTTAGATCACACTTGCCCAATAAATTATGCAGATCATTTGAGCAAAATGAATATTTTAAATGATCATTTGATAAAATGAATAAATTTTGCCATGTGGAAGATCTTGAAAAAGTAGATGAGGAGAAAGGGAATGTGGTCAGGTCATTTTCTTTTTCTTTTTCTTCAGAAATGAAATTTTTGTCTAATTCTATGTGTTTTGATGGAAAAAAACCGTTTTATTTATTTATTTCATGGACCATATCAGCTAAGAAACTAAAATATTTAATGTTTTGGTTGATGTTGAAAATTTCTGTTGCAACACGTTGCATAAATATCACGTCATATTTTAAAAACAGCTCCACTTGTTCTCCAGTATCTTCTGCCTTATGAAACTATAAGGCCAGGTTATTGAAAGTGATACTGCAAGTCACATTGAAATATGAAATTTCTTTTCTCAAAATTGCTTAATTATGTAATAGACTTTATTCATTCACTTACACATATTTCAAGCTAAAAATTTTATTAAGGTCCTTCTATATACTGGGCACTATACTTGGCATATGAACACAACAATCAGTTAAGTAGTCATTGAATTCAAACAGCTTAAGATCTAGTGGTGGAAAATTAGGTGACAGTTAAAGCAAGGTATGATATATGCTTATGAAGAAATAGAAAATGATCTGGATAATTTATTGGGCAAGTGGCAGTAGCACTAAAATATTAGAGAAGTAAGATCTTGAATTTTGGAGTACCATTTCTTTAGTTATAGCAACAATTAGATATTTTTATCTTTAAAAATTGAATTGTCAAAGGTAAACTGAAATTTGCATGATCATCTGGTCATTGGTTGAAAGGATCTTATTACATATCTACGAGCTATTTTATCAAGATGACCATGAACGTTTTGCTGTTTTGCTAACTTAGAAAGGCTTTTATAAGTGCGTTTAAATAGACTGAAGCACTAAAACAAAAACAAATGTATTAGCAAAAGGAGACAAAGAATAAATTATGAACATTTTGGAAGAAAGAATATGTAGGTGTTTTAAGTCAATCTTCAAAAAAGAACATATTAGATCACTGGTGATTAACAAACACCTTGCCACTGTAGCTGTTACCAAAAAACAGCTGAAAGATTACTTGAGGAAAATTGAAAACGTACATTTCAGCAACCGCAGATACTAGGATTTTGAAGGTTATTTTGATGATTAACTATTGGCCAAGAAAATAAAAGTTATGAGGCAAATGACAAGCTAAATGAATGTCTAAAATTGGCTGATGCCTTAGAAGTCAAATAGAAGCCAGAGAAAATAGGTTTAAGGAAATAATCACTGTCTCAAAAGGGGAAATGTGTAATATTAGATTGACCATCAATCAAAGAACTTCAATCCTCCTCTGAATAAAATGGAAAAAAAGAAATAAGGGCCTAAGGATCTTCTCTACACTCAGCTATGTAACTTGTAGACAAGAAACCTTGATTTTATGTTTAATGTTGTCAACATATTAAAGCATGTAAAAATAACATGGACAGCACTGATGATGTGTTAGTGTATAAAAAAATTGGGTATTGAAAATTGGCCACATCAAAGACCCATGAAGAAAATTGAAAAGGGATCTCTTTTTAGAAAAAAAATATATATTTGTGAGTTTCTAACCTCTGGAACCTTCATGGAAGACGAGTAAGGTGTATGTTTCAAAAATATCATTCTAAAGGATTACAAATGTATTTTTAAAATGGCTTAAATGTAGCACAAAGGGTGGTAATGAAATCTTCATTACTATTGTATAGTAAATTTCACTGGAAATGGCTCAGGCTTCAGAGCTAGGTACCTATGGTTTACTTGCTGCTCATTATTGTACAAATTGTACCAATAAGCTATATGAACCGCAATTTCCTCATTTGTAAAATGGGGATGATAATAGTATTTGCTTTTTATCATTCTACCAGAAACTAATAAATGTGAAGTGACTAGTTTATCTAGTTAGCACTAAGCATTGCAGGGAAATAAACTTTATAAAGAGTTTGACATTATAGTTTTAAAACAAACTTTGACAATTTGTATACTTAAATGAGGCTATTCTAGTTAAAACATGTGTCAGGAAAATTATGGAATCTGACCAAGGTGTTATGAAGAGACCCTTTACCAAGTTGGAAGGTTGCAGTCAACATAGAGTAGTTGGGGGTAGTTAATAGAATAGATCTATATTACCATAACATCTCAATGAATTACATTCTTCAGTCAACTGGCTACAAGTCTATGTTTTTATACTCTAAATAATAACTTTTCAAGCTACTTAATATTCCAAAGAATATGACTTTGAAACATGCATCCAATCTTATGGGAGAATAACACAGATGTCTAAGAGAAAAAAGCTATTCTTATAAAGAGTATCTTTTTAATACATTTCAGAGTTTCTGCTATTAAAAGAGAGATGCTTGTTTTTTTCCATCTAGTGTGTTGTATTAATGACTGGTGGACATTTTTCTACCATCATCCTGATACAATATGAATAATCAACAGGCATAGTTAGTTTCACTGAAATAAAAGGAATCCAAATTATAAGGAAAATGGTACTACTATAATATTTATTTTCTATTGAATATGAGAACAAAAAATTATAATATCAAAAAACAGACCATTGTATCTTGCTGCCATAGAGAGAATTCTTTGAGAACTCTGTCTGTATTTGCTCAAAAGCATTTTCAGAGCATTACACAGTGATCTTTATGGAATACCGAAGTGAGTGGCAATAGCCTGCTGTCCCATGATTTGAGATTCCCACTGTTATGAACTGCTGCTCCTCCCTTTCTTATAAGCAGAAGGGGATATCTGAAGTAGTCATCTCTCCAAAGTTTACCATCCAGCCCACACAACCCTAGCTATATGTAAGCTCTGAGGAATAAATACTCTATTGAACCCACACATCAGGGATTTTCTGCAAGAAAATCTAATGAAAAAGAAAGTGTTGATTATCCTTTTAGTATTAAGCCAATATCTTCAGTCATCTGTTTACAAATAGCATTGACTGGGAGGCTATGTCTTTTAGAAAAGGAGTTGTTTTGAATGAGAGTGTCAGACAGCATCATGTCTTATGGTTTACTGGTTCAACTTGGCCTCCTCTTGTATGACTCAAAGAAAATATTAGTAATACTGTGTTATATACTTGAAATTTGCTAAAAGAGTTGATTTTAAGTATTCTCACCACACACAAAAAATCATAATGATAAGAGGTGATTGATATGTTAATTAGTTTGATTATGGTGATCATTTCACAACATGCTATACACCTTTAATAGATACAATTTTTTTTTTTTTTGAGACGGAGTCTTGCTCTGTCACCCGGGCTGGAGTGCAGTGGCCGGATCTCAGCTCACTGCAAGCTCCGCCTCCCGGGTTTACGCCATTCTCCTGCCTCAGCCTCCCGAGTAGCTGGGACTACAGGCGCCCACGACCTCGCTCGGCTAGTTTTTTGTATTTTTTTAGTAGAGACGGGGTTTCACCATGTTAGCCAGGATGGTCTCGATCTCCTGACCTTGTGATCCACCCGTCTCGGCCTCCCAAAGTGCTGGGATTACAGGCTTGATTTGTAGAGTGTACTGCAAAAAAAAGCTGTAAAAATTAATAAATACATTATCTGACTGACCATAAAAAGAAAGAAAAGAAAATGTTAATTCAGTTTGCATCTTGGTCAGTTTCAGAACCACTAGAAACAGATTTTAATTTATTTAGTGCTTATAATATGGCTCATCTTAAAGTAAGTTTTTGTATTTGGACCAAATTCTTAATCTTTGCCAGGAAAATATGACGATCAGATATAAAACAACTTAGCCTCTCCAAAGAAGAGGCTAAAGCTAGGATACACCTAGAATCAACCAGAGTTGTCAGAGTTAATTTGGAAAAGGTAGATTCCCCATAGAAGATAAGCACGTTAAGTGTTCAGGCACAGATGATTGGGAAAACTGTTGGCATCACATGAACTTAGGAGTCTTAACAAATCTAGCTTCGCTAATGTGGAAAAAAAATCAGGCACTGGCTATCTCAGAAATTTATACTAATTAAAGAGTTCTAGGATGAGTTCTAGTATAGAGAGGAAAGAGAACAGATGCATATTAACACAGGAGATATCAATCTTATGTAAAATACTATTTTTCCCCACGTGGGCAGACTTTTATACATAGACCAGCATTTATCCATTAATTTATTTATTCATCCATCAAATATTCATTGACTTCCTATCATGTGCCTAGCTCCATGCTGCATTATGGAGATGCAGAGATACTCACTTTTATATAATGCCTATGCTTAAGAGCTTATAGGTAGGGACAATAAAGACTCTGTTGTATTATACTTGATTATAGTGTAGCATCCCAAGTACAGGAGAAAAAAGTGCAAGAGAGGGTCTCATATAAAAAACCCTTTTTAGTAAGTAATTGTGTGGGTTTCAACTCACCCACAGTAGAAACTGATTGTATCAAATAATCTATCTGTTCTTTTCTCTCAGCTCTCCAAATTTCATGATTTTTTTATACCTCTATAATGACCTTTAAAACTTCCTAAAAGACCATTTTAAACTGTAAAAAGTATTTGTTCTGATGTTTTAATCATAAAAATCCCTCTTTTTTTCAATGTTAGGTAACATTTTGCAAAGCATTCGTCTATATTTTGTTATAAAGTCTGTTACTTGTATTAGTATAATTTTTAATTTTAGTTTAATGTTTGTCTTATTTTATTTCAATTTTTAATTTTTTAATAAAGTTAATGCTTGTATGATTATTTTTAAAGCATTCTCTCAGTTTTAAAATTAAAGATGATCAGGGATATGCAAATTAAAACCACAGTGAGATACTACCTTACCCCAATAAGAATTGCCATTATTAAAAAGTCAAAAAAATACACATTGGCACAGATATGATGCAAAGGGAACACTTATACACTGGTGGGAATGTTAGTTAGTACAACCTCTATGGAAAACAGTATGGAAATTTCTCAAAGAACTAAAAGTAGATCTAACATTTGATCCAGCAATCCTACTACCGGATATCTACCAAAAGGAAAATAAACCATAATATCGAAAACAGCTGCACTCATATGTTTTTACCCAGCCCAATTCACAATTCCAAAGATATGAAATCAGCCTCAGCCTAAGTACCCATCAACTGATGAGTGAGTACCTGCAATGTCATGGATTTATATCATGGAATACTACTCAGCCATAAAAAAGAACAAAATGGTATCTTTTACAGCAACTTGGATGGACCTGGAGGCCATTATCCTAAGTGAAATAACTCAGGAATGGAAAACCAAGTACCACATCTTCTCACTTATAAGTGGGAGCTAAGCTATGAGTATACAAAGGCATACAGAGTGGTATAATGGACATTGGAGACTCAGAAGGGATAAGGGTAGGAGGATGGTGAGGGATGAAAAAATCATCTATTGGGTACAATGTATGCTGTTAGGGTGATGGGCACCCTAAAAGCCCAGATTTCATCACTACACAATTCATCCATGTCACCCTAAATCCCGTCCATTTGTACCCTAAATCTATTGAAATAAAAAAATAACTTTTTAAAAATAAATAAAATTAAAGATGAAGAATGTGTAGAAATCAATTCTCTGCCACAATTAACCTGGTTTTTAAGAGTGGCTTCATTGGAGCGCTGTTTCATTTCATTTCAATTGAGATTACATCTACTCCAGACACTATAATAGGCTTTGTTGTACAGCAGTGAACAAGAAGAGGATGTTTTGTAAGATAATGAATTTTATACACTTCATTTTGTTGTTATTGTTGTTGTTGTTGAGATAGATTTCAGCTCTTGTTGCCCAGCTGGAGTGCAATGGCACGATGTTGGCTCACTGCAACCTCTGCCTCCCAGGATCAAGCGATTCTCCTGCCTCAGCCTCCCAAGTAGCTGAGATTACAAGCGTGTGCCACCACGCTCAGCTTATTTTTGTATTTTTTTTTTAGCAGAGACGGGGTTTCGCCATGTTGGCCAGGATGGTCTCAAACTCGTCACCTCAGATGATCCACCCACCTCGGTCTCCCAAAGTGCTGGGATTACAGGCGTGAGTCACTGCACCTGGCCTATACAAAGCATCCTAAAAGATTATCTGCATTGAAGAGATTCTTGACACTAAGGCAAATCACTGTATGTAGGCAAATATGTAAATAGACAAATAGTATAACACAACCACACACCCTGTTGAGAACCATCTTTGTGCCAGATAACTGTCCTACTATGGACCCTCAAACCAACCACACACAAACCACACATGCCAAGAGTGCTGAAACATTCCCTCATGGGTTTTCCAGCTACCTTCAGAACTTACCCAGATTGACACCAATGTGCCTGTTCTGTCTCACTGCTCTCTGCACTCATCTGTCTAAGTCTCAGATTCCCATTTGGCTCTCAATCTTGGCTTCTCATGCTTGGCTCAAGATCCCTAGCTGCTTGTAGACAAAATTTCCTGGCTCAAAATTTCCTGGTCTCTCCCCCTTAGAGACTGTTCTGGTATTTGCTCTGTGGCCTAAGCATCATAAGCCATGGATAAAAGACACTACTGACATCTGCTGTTGTCTCAGAATATAAAGACCACCAAAGCCAGCCCTCCAAAAGAAGCTAGACACCAAATATATCTGAGTCACCTTTATTCCAATACATACAAGGCTGTATTACTTGGGTTCTTACCATCTTCTTACCCATCATTCTTTTACTTAGCACAGTGTGACCTAAAATAAAGCACTCTTTGTCATCCCTCTAAACACCTCCTGTGCTTTTGTACTTCTAAGCCTTTGTATTTTGGAATGTTTTCTAGAACTTGTTTTAATTCTAGGGATTCCTTCAAATCAGCAAAGTCAGGTCAGTTGTCATTTCCTCTTGGAAGCATTCTGACATTCCAGGCCGAGTGAGAAAAAATTCTCATTTGTGACCACACATTAGTTAATTCACTCTTCAGTAATTGTATCACTTTCTCAGCTGTTTTCCAAAACTGCTAAGAGTTCCACAGAGTCTTAGGCAGCATCTCATTCACCCCTGAATCCCTGGTGCCCAAAATAAAACTTGGGATGAAGGGCATGCATCATTAATTGTGAACTGAGCATGTGAATATATTCGTAACAATGGCTGCTTGACTGTTAATATCATTGTGCATGGGTCAGTGTCAGGTTCAGAAATAGTTTCATCTTTTCCATTTATAATTGTATTGTATTCTCCTGCTGCTGTTTGCTTTTCTCAGGTTTTCATTAGGAATAAATATTTATGTGAATTTTTCCCTGCGGTGCTTGGGGATATTTGTTATGAATACTTACCTGGGCATTTGTCCCTTCTGGTGGGACACCAGCAGTCATTTAGTCAACACGTTTTGATGTGTGGGAAGTATTGCATAGAGCACCCCAACCACTGTATCTTCATTTTTTAACTTACTGTTTATTATGAAAACACTTTCTTTCTACCACTTTACCTCCTTATATCTTTCATCAGAGCCCTTCAAATTCAGTACAGTCTTCATTGCTGGAGATTTATGACAAACTTCTGAAATTTGCCATCTTTAAATTAACTTGAAGTTTCTCAAGTTTATTCAGGTGGCAAAACCATAAGAATGATGCATGCTGATGTATTGAACTCCCATTTAAAGGATAAGCAATTTTACTAACAGAAAACGTGGCTATATTATTTGTATACAATATAAAAATCACAGCACCAAATGCACACATCTTTACAAAAGAAGCAAATTGGTCAACACAATATAATTACTGAGGTTATTCTTTGCTTAATTCTCTCTATTTGCTGTGAAAACACAGAATAGAAATATTCCACAATAGTACATTTCAGACTGTGTAGTTATGCTATGTCTTGAAAAGTGGTTTTCAAACTATGTTTCTGTAAAACACGTGTATTTCTCCACTATATTAAGTAGCAGCAATATTTTTCCTAATTTATAGCTAAATTTAATAAATATCATTTAGTCCATTTCCTGTTTTTCTCTCTTAATATTTTTCACTCAAATTCTTTATATGTCACCTGCTAGTAGACGGCAAAATTAATTTACAAGTAGTGATGAATGTCAATGCAAACCCTCCAATAATGATAATAGTAATCACCCTTAATCATCACTTTTACATGTGCCAAGCACTATGTGAGAGCTTTATATGTACTATATAGCTTAGTTTTCCCAATAACACTAGAGAATATTTCCATTTTACAGTGAGGAAAATGAGGTTACAGAAGATAAATAACTTACCTAATGCCTCTTAGAGTCTATGCTTCTTTATTATTCTCCTGTCTAGCTTTTCTGTGATCTTCTGGGAACATATTAAAGTAAATAGAAGATAATATTCTTATCAAAACTCTTTGTGGTGTTTGTGTGATGGAGAAGGTAACCCAGAACTGTAGGCCTATGTTCCATAGAGCTTTTATTGTGTTTCTAGTTTTGGTAGTGAGTGGGTCTTTTTTCCCCCCATTTGTTTGTTTTTTTGCAACATATAAATTGAACTTGAATACTGCTAACAATGATCTGCTGCCACAAGAGTTCTGTCATGTTAGCAAGGTTTTCCCAGTTAATTCTCAGTTTAGCTGCCTTCTTTCAAGTTTATATCCATCATTGCTAGGATGCTAACTTGAGTTGTTTTGTTCTAACACATGTGGCTTGAGTGAAAAGAAAGTACGTTTAGTACTATATTCGTTGGTGCTGAATTCAGGGGCTATTATATTTTCCCCCTTCCAGAGAGCAATAGAATTCTCTGAATTTATAGCCACCAGGGAGCTTTTATGAACCATGACATTTTGTACATCATTTAGATAAATCATTGAGTTTTGTGCAGCTCTATCACATGATTTGAGATGCTTTCCAGCATATCTGGGTTCAGAAATCAATGAATGGATTATACTTATCAACACAGATCATTCTTCATCTGTGACAGACAGTGTATGGAAAGTAGATTCACATTAATTTTAATAAGATTCACAAATAACATCCCTTTAGGGAACAGAAAAGGATAAAGATATGCAGGGTTTACTCTAAAATACATTAAAAACCCACATCAAATATACACCAAGGCAAATATCAAAGTACTCCCAGGTATAGTCCAAATGACGGTACAGAAGAGCATCAATTTGCTTAAAATTTGTCCGCAGAGCTTTCACTTGGCACATACAGCTCACCATCTGTGGCGTCCCATTAACACTCAGCTGGTATAGCCCCTTTGGTAAGTGCACCTCCATAGGCCTGCTCCCTGCCTTCTCAGCATGATGTGGAAGGTCGTGGTTATGAACAAATGCTCATGGACCTCCTCCATCCTGTGATGCATTATGTTTTAGAGCACGTTTAGTGGCTTAAGAACTGGCCCCTGTCCTTTTCAAAAAGACATTAATGAGAAAGTACTATGTGATGACAAGGTACAACACAGAAGAACATTACGAAAACACTACTCTTAAGGCAATGCTTGTCTTATGGTGTTGGACAGTGTTGGCCTCTCATACCTATTGATACAACCAGGTCTTGAAACTTCTCTTGCCATCTTATCTTTATGACAGGTAGAGACTCCCTTATCTGCTCCCCTGTCTTTGATCATCCTCAAACTTCAATACGTAGCCCATTGCTTTTCTCTTGTCACACACAGCTATTGGGTTATGTGATTCTTTCTGATGTTTCTATCTTCCAGCTATATACATTTGTCTTCAGTTATAACTTCTACACTGTGATTCAGACATATAAATCTAAATACGCTGGGACACCTGCATTTCACAGTACTCAAATTCAGTATAACAAAAACAGAATCCATTAACTCCACACCTTCCACACTGATTCTTCTAGTTGGTGGTCTCATCTTCTCCTGGAAAATGGAAATCATTCTTGACTTAACCCTCTTCTACGTATCTTTTATCTGATCCATCACCAAGTCATGCTAATTTTATCTTCTAAATGTTCTAGCATATACTCCCTTCTTATTCTTCTCCATAATTACTCTTTACTAACCAAGTTGAGGCCTTAATCATTTGGGTACAGAATTTCAGTTGCTTACTAACTGTTTTCTCTTACTTCAGTATTGCTCCAATCTCATAACCAATTTTCTAAACGACAACCAAAGGGGTCTCTCTACGACATACACCTGGTCTTCCTATCGCTCTAGTCCTTGAAACACTTAGAGACTTCCCATTAACTTTGAGATAATTTCATTTAAGCTCCTTAGGATAGCACATAAATATCTTTATGTCTTGACATAGTTTGCCTTTTAACCTCACTCTCAATCTTATATTTTATACTTTAATAAACATATTACTTTTTAGCTTTTTGTGCCCTTTCACTTGAATTGAATAGAGACACGCATGTTTCTTTTGTTGCTAACTTACTCATCCTTCAAGGTGTCATTTTCATCTGGGATACATACATTAATCCAGAGTTGGACTAAGTACTACTCTGTACTTGTAAAATACCCAATGTATATCCATGTCATTTTTATTACGGTATTATATGCCATCTTATCCACAAATATATAAGCTCTTTGGGACCTACCTCCCTATTTCAATCTTTTATTTCTCTCTTCTATCCCTAGTGCCTAGCATAGTGTCCGACATGTAGTGAGTACTCAGTAAGTGTTTCCTGACCTGAACTGAGAGATATTTTGAACATTGCTAAGGATACACGGAGGAGCATGACTTAAATATTGAGTTCCTCATGACTATATCTTACTATTCAATTTGAAAAGTGTTTAGTATTCCAGGCATGGAAGCTCAAACCTGTAATCCCAGAATTTATGGAGGCTGAGGCAGGCTTCAAGACAAGCCTGGCAAACAAGGCGAGAACATATCTCTACTAAAAATATAAAAATTAGCCAGGTGTGGCATACACCTGTATTCCGAGATACTCGGGTGGCTGAGGCACAAGAATCACTGCAATCTGGGAGGCAGAGGTTGCAGTGAGCCGAGATCACGCCACTGCACTCCAGCGTGGGTGATACAGCAAGACTGTCTCAAAAAAAAAAAGTTTAGTAAATTCATTTCTGATACTTTTTTTTTTTTTTTTTTTTTTTTTTTTTTTTTTTTGAGACGGAGTCTTGCTCTGCCACCCAGGCTGGAGTGCAGTGGCCGGATCTCAGCTCACTGCAAGCTCCGCCTCCCGGGTTTACGCCATTCTCCTGCCTCAGCCTTCCGGGTACCTGGGACTACAGGCGCCCGCCTCGTCGCCTGGCTAGTTTTTTGTATTTTTAAGTAGAGACAGGGTTTCACCGTATTAGCCAGGATGGTCTCGATCTCCTGACCTCGTGATCCGCCCGTCTCGGCCTCCCAAGTGCTGGGATTACAGGCTTGAGCCACCGCGCCCGGCCCCCATTTCTGATACTTTCAAGGTTAGGATACAGGAGGAGGTTAAGATAGTTTTGTTTGTTTTTTTTTGTTTGTTTTTGAGACAGAGTCTCGCTCTGTCAGACTAGAGTGCAGTGGCACCATCTCGGCTCACTGCGACCTCCGCCTCCCAGGTTCTAAGTGATTCTCTGGCCTCAGCCTCCCGAGTAGCTGGGAATACAGGGACGTGCCACCACGCCTGGCTAATTTTTGCGTTTTTAGTAGAGACAGGGTTTCACCATGCTGGCCAGGCTGGTCTCGAACTCCTGACCTCAGGTGATCCACCCACCTCAGCTTCCCGATTTGCTGAAATTACAGGCATGAGCCATGACACCCTGCTTTGTCCCAGGGAGGTGGGGCTTTTATCTATAAGTGCCTGACTGGAGCTGCTGCTTTTTTTTTCAGAAATGCCCTGCCCAGAGAGGAAGGCACCTAGAGAGGCAGTCTGGGTGCAGCGACTTTGCTGAGCTGCAATGCTCTCCACCAAGTTTGAATTTCCTGGTGGCTTTGTTTGAGATGTTACATGTAATGTCACAGTGAATGTACACCCTGTGATATTATTTGTAATATCCTAGGGGGATGTTATACCTAATGTCACAGTGGGTGTACACCAGGTGTATACACCCTGTGATATTATTCATAATATTCTAGGAAAATGTTACTCCTAATGTCACAGTGGTTGTACACCATGTTTGTATACCCTGTGATATTATTTGTAATATCCTAGGGGGATGTTATACCTAATGTCACAGTGGGTGTACACCAGGTGTATACACCCTGTGATATTATTCATAATATTCTAGGAAAATGTTACTCCTAATGTCACAGTGGGTGTACACCATGTTTGTATACCCTGTGATATTATTTGTAATATCCTAAGGGGATGTTACTCCAATGTCACAGTTGGTGTACACATGTGTGTTCACCCTGTGGTATTATTTGTAACATCCTGGTGGGATGTTACTCCTAATTTCACAGTAAGTGTACACCATGTGTGTTATAGGGGGACGTTACTTCTAAAGTCCAGTCGATGTACACCAGAGGTAC